>NC_057799.1:126299317-126594085 GCF_018294505.1 Triticum aestivum
AAAGTTGTGACTGGTTATGCCAACGCTGCGGACTGCATGGCTTACATTTAAGGACTACATCAGGTTCACTAATTCTGCTTTTGTGCACTGCGCGAAAGTGCTTCTCTTGTGTTTCATTTTGAGCATGTACTGCACTTCTTGCACACATATAGTGAACTTCCTGGTAAGACTTTGGAGAACTGCACACATAAAATGGTCTGTGGATTATAATTTTTTAGAGAATTATTATTTAATGATCTGCGGTTAGTTCGTGGGAATTTCTGCAGTCAAAGTCTTTGTAGAACTTCCTGGTAAGACTTTTTCTTTGGTAACATAAACCTTTATTGATTGTCCTTCATTCTTGGTAACATAATTTTCATTAACTTCCCTTTAATTTTCAGTTTTGACCTTTTTGCATTCCTCTTCTATAAATGTAGGCCAACTTCTACCCTTTATTTGCAGTTCATTTCTCCTCTAGCCGCAACTTCTCTCCTTTCTCTAGCCTCTCTTTATTTTTTTCCTTTTCTAGGTTTTTGTTGCAATGGCTCCAGGCCCCTGCGCGAATCTCTCCTGCTGCGGCCGTGGTTGTGGTGTGCCGACGCACTGCGATTGCTCAGCTTGCTCGCAGGCCCGTCGTACTCGTCGTGGGGGGAAGGTATTGTAACGAGCTGGGCGAGCGGAGCAGCTTGCATATGCCATGTATTCACAGAAGGATTGGATATGGGCCACATCAATGTTTCTGCGTTCTATTCCGCCCTGCTTCACCATGGCCTTGGCCGCACAAGTCCTTTTGTCCATCAGCTTACGCCAAGAGATGTAGAGACTCACTACAAGATGGTATTTTTCGCTTGATCTGATTTTTTCTTTGTGTTTTCCAATTTTTTTGTATAATTCCATACTATTCTGAACTTCTAGTTTTTTAGGAGTGCACTTATTTTGTTTTATTGAAGTGTACTACACTTTGTACTTATATCTTGTTTTTATTTTTTTGCTTGTGTGCATGGAGCTCGTGTTTTATTTTGCATGGTTACAATATGTGTACTGCTTAGATACTAGATGAGAAGTAATAGTTTCCACAATTTTTCCCGCTTGTACGTTGTGTACTACATGCAGGTAGTATCAAGAACTTCATAATAGTTATAAGCGTACTTCTTGTTTGCAAGTTCCGCACTGCACATTAGATTGCGTTTAATCTGTACTGCTTTTTGCAGAAAATTCCCCAACGAGCTGTTAGGTATCTCCGGCCCAAGAAGAAGGGAATTCTCCAAGTTGTTCTTGGTAATGGACACCTTAAACCAGCCAAGTACCGTGTAGGCGTTGACGGGCGGTTGTGTCTGCAGAAAGGGTGGAAGGAATTTGTCATTGATAGTGGCCTGATGTCTGAGCAAGTTGTTGTCCACAACTTCTTTGAACTCGAGAATCGTACGGTTAGAATCACGTTTGATGTGATTGGTTAAGGTTATGAGTTTGATTTGTAATAAGTACTTTTGTGTGTCAAACGCTTCATCTTTTTGATGTGTTTTGTAATAAGCACTTTTGTCATCTGAACCGCTTCAATTATTATTCTGAACTTCGTGCTGCCAGTGAGCTAACTGCATTTTTTACATCGTTTTTGGATCAAAATGTGTCAAAGTTTTACTCTAGACTGCTATATATATGGTATACTCTATACACCATTTCTCTTTACATGGTTTAGTTGTATAACTCATAGTCAGCGGGAAATTTGTGTTTACACAAAATTTAAACTGATACATGAGTCATACAGATAAGCAAACTGCTATGCATATGATTAATTTATTGAAGTTCATCTATTTGGTCGTTAACCTGCTGCTTCTCCGCGGTGACTGGAGCGTGTCTAATGTCGCACTTTCTTTTGTTTTCCGTGGCGGTGTTGCTTGTTCTTGTCTCTGCACCGTTGTGTTTGTAGTCCCTCGCGTGCTGGTTGATGGCGGCTTTTGTTTTTCAGCGCTGTGAACTGCATCCTTCTTTGCTCCCCGCGTGCTGGTTGATGGCTGCTTTCGTTTTCCAGTGCTGTGAACTGCATCCTTCTTTGCTCCCCTCGTGCTGGTTGATTGCGGATTTTGTTTTTGAGTGTTGTGAACTGCATCCTTCCTTGCTCCCCGGTTGCTTGTTGATGGTGGCTTTCGTTTTCGAGCACTGTGAACTGCATCCTTTCGTGCTCCTACCTTGTTTTTTGAAAGTGGTGTCGTTCTCGGTTGTTTTTGTACAGTAGCATTCCCTTGTGGTGGTCTTGTTGGCATTGTCTCTTCATGTTCTTCGTCCTCTTCACTCTCTTCACTCTCTTCTTCCTCTTCCTCATCTTCATCATCTGTTTCTTCATAAGCCACTGCTTCTTCAGTTTCTTCATGTTCTTCGTCCTCTTCACTCTCTTCTTCTTCCTCCTCTTCTTCATCTGCTTCTTCATAAGCCATTTCTTCTTCAGTTGTGTCACCATCTTCTTCTTTGATTTCATCTTGTTCGTCTTCCTCATTTTCTGATCTTGTTCTTTTGGGGCAGGTTCTTGAATTGTGTCTCTTCCTCTTTTTGCAGATGCTAAAACGTCTCGGCTTCGTCCATTTCTTAGTGTTGTGAGTGGAATTTCTGTTTGCTTGTGCATCGTCATGTCCTCGTTTTTCTTGTTCATGTCTTTTTGTACATGTCCTTGAATTGTGGTCGCTGATTTCATTACATGTCTTGCACCTTCTTATTCGTAGTGGGTGACGACACTGTCCAGCTCAGGCTGTGGCTTACTGTTTTTTTCATCATTTTTCTCCTTGCATGCAACCTTTTTCTGGGTTGCGTCGCCCCCTTTCTTCTTCCTCTTGTGTTTGAAACGGGAGGTGGAAGAATTGTTTCTTTTTTTATAGCACCAGTTCCGCTGTGTTCGGTATTTTCTACTTGCTCGGCATTATTGTCATGCTGGGATTTCTCTGCTTGCTTTAGTTTTGCTGCTTCTTCTTCTTCTTCGTTGAGCACATCAACTTCCTCGATCAGTGCCCTCATACCAGACAATGCTCTGTGGCACCCAGCGTCGGACCTTGTCACTCTGTTTGCAAGGTCCATTGCTGTTTCTGTCAGCAATTTTCTACGGCAAAAAAGGGAGGTTCCATCTGGTGCTGTTTGTTCATAGTGTCTTCTGTCAAACGTCGCATTTGATCTTGCGTTATGGGTGTATCTTTTCATGATGTACACCTCAGGAATCTTGAGTACTCTCAAATGAGAAAGCATGCATAACACATGGACGCAAAAGAGCCCTGCAGACAACACATGTTTTCTTTGTGTTGTAAGTGAACTGCATGAAATTAATAAACACATATTTTTTCATTATTTGTTCATTTCAAAGAAGTGAACTTCATTTGGTTTTGTGAATTAGTCATGCATGTGGACTTTTAAAGTTCAGTAAGTGAGCTTTCGTGCATGACTATCAGAAACTAGAATTTATTTTTGATAGGAGTCTCACCTATGTGTGTCCAGAGTTTGCACTCACATTCGTAGACACCTTTCTTTTCATCGGCGACCACTTGGAAATTATGCCTTGCCCAGTCAAATGCATCCGATCTGTTGTAGTGGTGTACGAGATACTTTGTCGGGTTCTCGGGGCACCGTTCTGCTCTTAATGCAGTGCTACGATAGAGTGTTTCTTTGAAATCTGCAAACACTGCCCGTGTATACACTTTTGATAGCTGAACTTCGAACCCAAACTGGGTTGTTGTCTTTACCTCTGACTGCATGATCAGAAATGCACTGTTACGAACCAGAGAAATGAAAAAATTGTTTGTTTTTGTAGTTATATTTTAGCAGTTTTTGATTGACATTTTGTTTACCTCATTTGCTACTGTCTCTGCGCGCTCTACGGCCTTCCTGGTTTTAATGCACTTGTCCACCTGCTGAGCAAACAGATGGAGATCATGCTTCTCTTTGACAAAGTTTTTCTTCAGTATGCGGTTCATGCTCTCGCTTCTCTGCGTGGAAGTCATCCGAGCACAGAAAATTTCCTTGTAGTAAGCCGAGATCCACTCGTGCCTGTCATCCCACAGGTCATTCATCACTTCATCGTCTTGCAAGTTGTATCTCTGAATGAGGTCATTCCATGCTCGTTCAAATTCTGACGGCATTAGTGGGTGGTTCAGCACCGCATTGAGGTCATCCTTGAGTTTCTCGTGCGCCTTATACAGCAAGGCGAGGTGGTCTTTGTACTTCTTCATGATATGCCACCGACACAACTTATGCAGAGTATGTGGGAGGATAGTTTTTAATGCTGCCTTCATCGAAGAACACTGGTCTGAGAAGGCACAAATAGTGTTTTGTATTAAGTTGTTTGTGTGTGTGTGTAAGATAGATGGAAGAAATATAAGTGCACCAAACAAACGTAAGTATGCAGGTGTTTTTTGTACCTGTGAGCATGCAGATTGGCGGCTTGTTGTTCATACACCTCAGAAATGTTTTGAAAACCCACTCGAACGACGGTATTGTTTCATCTCGCACGAGTGCAACAGCAAATATGGTGCTCTGTAGATGATGGTTCACTCCCACGAAGACTCCCAGCGGCATGTGGAATTTGTTTGTTTTGTATGTCGTGTCAAATGTAAGGCAATCTCAAAAATCTTCATACGATCCTTTGCAACTTGCGTTGGCCCAAAAGACGTTTCTTACACAGTTATCTGCATCAACGTCATAATCATAGAAGAACTCTGGGTTTATCTTCTGCATATTCTCGAAGAAATCCAGAAGTTTCTTGACGTCATCTTGGGACTCTTCTCTGGCAAACTTTTGTTTCCTGCATTTTCAAACGCAATGCAAACTCATCTCATCAAACAGGAAATAATTACCGACAGGATGCTCAAGCGATATGTTTGTGATGTGCTTACTTGTTTACCCAGTCGCGGCTAGTATGTCCCATGTACTGCAGACCACCGGACATACGCGACAGCGTTGACATCATCTGAGCGTGTGTGTGGTTGTCCAGTTGCATGTCTTTCACTAACTGGTCTATCAAAGGATCGTCTTTGTTGTGCGATCGCATGTGCAAAAGCATCCCAGGGCTTTCCAATATCTTGTGATTGTGGTTGAGTCCAACCAGTTCTATCACAAATTTGCCATCCTTCCTCTTTTTGACTCTAATCTTTGCCTTGCAGTCAATCCTTTTTGATGTCTTTTGACGTTTCCGGTGATAATCTGACACAGTCTGCTTGTGCGTCCCTTCTCTTGAGCAGACAATGTAGGCATTTGTCCTGTGTTTTGCCCTCTTGCGTATGCCAAACCCTGCACATCTTGCATAATTGTTGTAAAAGTCCCATGCCTTGTCGTACGTGGTGAACTTCATTCCAGCGGCAGGTATGAGGTTCAGCGGCATGTTTTTATCCTGCATTAAGTGCAA
This sequence comes from Triticum aestivum, assembly GCF_018294505.1. Lineage (NCBI taxonomy): Eukaryota > Viridiplantae > Streptophyta > Magnoliopsida > Poales > Poaceae > Triticum > Triticum aestivum. The sequence continues at coordinate 126,304,674 of NC_057799.1, forward strand.
TGCTCTATGAGATAATTTGTTCTATTCTTTTTTTAAATACGAGGAGTGCATACGAGTTTAATAAAGTATTGCAATGTTCCTAAGTTTTCAGAAGAATCCAATGTATTAGATGCTAGGTCAAACCTCACAAGAAATATCAGTGTGCACTGCAATGTTATCTGAATGGACTGCAACTATTATTTTTTCCAGAACACAAACATACATGTGTGTAGATTCGTTCACCCGATGGTGTTTGCAGCTCGCCGGGTTGTATTGGACATGGCGGGGTTATAGCAGATCTGTGTAGCTGAGGATCTCGCGGCGGCAATAGTGAGGAGGATTTGTACCTGCTGTTGACTTTTGACCGAGGCACCGTTGGTGGTCGCAGTGTCGAAGTTGATGCAGCAGCTCTGCTTGGAGCTCTGTTTTTCGGTGCAGCAGGTGGACGCTGAGCTCTGTTTTGGGGTGCAGCAGGTGGACGTGGTGGTAATCCAGTGTTGTGACGATGTCTCAGTGGATTGGTTTGAAAATTTTGGAGCGGTGGCACATCATCATAGTCATAATCATCATCTGCTGCAACATCGTGTTCAACTGCATCATCATTGTCTGTTCGGACATGCTGTCCAAACGTAGTGAACTCGTGCTTATACTCTGGGTTGAGAACTGTTATTGGCTCATCTTCATCGTCGTCATCTTCATCCTCCTGTCGGTGAGTGCCCTCCCACACGAATGTGACATCGTCGTCATCCTCGACTATCTCTTCTCCCTGGGAAAATCCCTCTTCTGGAGAGTACTGCACCCTGTTTGTTGTCGTGAAGAATCCTCGAGGAATCTCAGGGGTAACCCAGCCAGTTTCTCTTTCAGAAGAAGCTTTACTCTTCTGAAAGTTGTTGTTCCCTGGGTTGTCAATTATGCGCGGCATTTTGTATCTGCTGAACGTCATTTCCTGCACACAAACGACCGAGCTGCATTGTCAGGCAAAATGAACTGAATCATGCGAACTGCAATGTGTTTCATATGGTACTGCGAACTAATGCACGCTGACTGCATCACCCCGCAAGGTGAACTGAAGTAACTGCACTGCATCTTTGTCTGTAATGAACCTACATAGGCGTACTGCATAACCGAGTAAGTGCAGTGCATTTTCCCCCACAACGAACTGAAGCAATCGCACTGCATCGTTTTTGTAGGCATACTGGACTGCTTGTACTGCTTTGTCTGGAATAACTAAACTGATATGGTTGAGGAAGTGTACTGCTTACCTCCTGTTGCAGTGATTTCTTGCGTTTGCAGGAGGAAGTTCCCTTCTCGTCTGTTTGCACAACTTTCGCGTTCGCCCGTGCAGTCCACTTGCCCTTCAAAAGTTCATGAGCGGTCTGGACGTTGCTCAAGGTGAACGGAGACGGAGGATTTGCTCTGAAGTTCGTTGCAGACTTAATCCAAGGAGCTGCCGTGGATGAAGGAACCTTGTGCACGGTCCTCCTCGCTCGAATTGGTTTGATGTCGAGGCAGCACCAATTCACATCTGATGAAGTACAGGTAATTGCAGGCCCGGAGGAGTTCGGTGGCGGCGCTACCGAGCTACTGTCGCGGAAGAAGGACGATATGCTAGTGGGGGAGGTGTTGCTCAGTTGCTGCCGCGGAAGAAGGCCGAGAGGCGATGGGCGGCGTCGCTGCTTGGCCGCCGCCGCGGAAGAATGCAGGGAGCGGAGGGGCGGCGTTGCTGCCGGCCGCCGCTGCGGAAGAAGGCCGGGAGGGGAGTGGCGGTGGCGCTCCCAGGCCGCCGCCGCAGGAGAAAGCGGGGAGGGGCGGGGCGGCATCGCTTCTAGGCCGCTGCCGCGGAAGAAGGTCGGGAGGGGAGGGGCGGCGGCTCTCCCAGGCCGCTACCGCGGTAAAAGGTCGGGAGGGGAGGGGCGGCGGCGATCAGGTGGGGGATGTGCAGAATAAGGCTGGTGTATATATATATATATATATATATATATATATATATATATATATATATATATGCACATCACGTACACATCAGGTGTTTTTCGCTCTCGAGGTTATCTCTTTCACGTGTGGCCATCCGATAGATCGTAATTCTTCTCGCACGCGTCTCCAGCTGCACGCTGCCGACAACAGCTTCTAGAACATCTCTCATCGCCGCAACGAAGAGCACCTTCTCTCGCTTCCGTCGCAAACCCGAACAGGCTGCCATCCTTTCTGATCTGCTCTAATCACCCAGGTTTGGACAAATAACTCCCATGTGCAAGTATCAATCACATAAGCATCCTCATGGGTATTCCTAACTTTCTCTTTGATGTTGCAGTTCAATGATGAAGTCTTCCATGGCATACAAAACCTTTTGTCAGATCAGTACTTCCAGTAGAGGAAAGGAATTAACAATAAGGCAAGAGTATCAAGACTATGGATTCCATATTGATCAGTAATGGTGAAATACTTAGTCTAGACATGGTCCTTATTGATGAAGATGTATTATGGTTCTCCCATAGAAATTACATCCTTTCTTGAATTATTTTGAATGTACATGCTAATTACAAATACAATTGAAGGGGACAATGTTGCATGGAGTTATCAATAAGGCATATATCAAAAAGTTAAGGTCATTTATTCAAGAAGGCAATGTGTACCTCATTAAAAACGTAAGAGTCATTCCAGCAGCAGCAAAATTTTGACCTGTACAAAATGAGATGATGATCAACTTCTCACCCACAACAAATATAGAGGAGATTGAAGATAATGAAGACATTCCAAAGCATGGTTTCAACTTTTCAAGCATGGAGGTACTCTCCCAAAGAGTAAACATTGACACTTATCTCTCGGGTAGGATATCATTGAACTTCTTAGATACAGTATGCCATATATTTCCATGTCATGTATAAAATGCCATCGAAATTCATGTGCTAACAGATATTATTGGAGTTGCAACACACATAGGACCAATTGAAGAAACTAGAACATATCTTGGGCTCTCCAGAATCCGTGATATTTTCCTTCTAATCGAGTAAGCCAAAACTACAACTTATTTGCAGCCAAGGTGCTCATGTCATGTCTTCACAATTGTTTTACCTTTTGTTGGTAGAGACAAGGAAGTCAAAGTTGGATTATGGGGTGACAAAGCTGATCTATTTGATGTCAAGTCAATAGGGAATGTCATTATAATTACATCAACAACAGTGAGAAATTTTGGCAGTGTATCTTCTTTCAAACTTTAATCACTTATTTTATTATCTCTCTGCTTGGCTTTACATAGGAAAATTATAATTTGAACCACTATTCAGGATATTCTCTATCATTAAATAGTGCAACTCAAGTTTTTATAAATTTAGATATTCCTGGGAGTATGGATGTACAAAATAGGTAAGCAAAATTCCTACAAATATTGCCCTTTTAATGTCAATGTCAGTAGTACATACCCTGGCTCATAACTTTTTGTTTCCAAATAGCATTTGTTCCAAGGAAAAAATTATCAAAGAACTACATGTTGAGGAGAACCATCTAAAAGGGACACTGGAAGAGCAAATGAACTACAATAGAAAAACTTTAGAAGAGTTGAATGGCATTCTTTTAGACTCATCAAATCAGGTTCGTAATCCAGTGATAATAATGAATTGGTGTTTCCCACACAGAAGCATAAATATATTTGTATTTTCTCTATAGGGAAGGATATTTACCGTGGAAGCAGTAATTAATGATGTTAATACAAGATATGGTTGGTACTACATATCATGCAGCGAAAATAATTGCAAGAAGCTACTTGAAAAGAGAATTGATTACTACTATTGTACCAAATGCGATAGAAAAGCTCAACCCAAACCACGGTAAAGAGTTTAACAGATCTCTATCTTGATAGTTTTAATAGAATAATTTTTAAGTTAATTCATTACTATTTTGCAGATATAAGATTAAGCTTCAAATCAGTGATTCAACAGCATCTGCATCTTGTGTACTTTTTGAAAAAGAAGCTCAACAATTAATTCATGAGTCGGCAGAAAACATGGTTGCATCAATTGGTAATGTAAGTGACGAGCTTCCAAAACCAATCCAAGAGATTTGTGGTCAGACTGTAATTTTTCAGTTTAGATTGACAGAATACAATTTCACCAGTTGTAGACCAGACTACACAGTCTCAAGACTATTCTTTCTAGACACCAGTAGTTCATCTATGAAGAGTGACAACAATGAAATGGTATGATATTTTTTTATTTTCCTCCATTCTATTATATTTCTCAAAGTTAATATTTGCATTAAAAAATTGAAACAAAATGAACAGTAACAACATTCCTAATTATCTGCAGATTACACACCCTTATGCATCATCTATTTCAAAATGTACTATATTTTAGACACAATGGAACTAGACTGATCTTCTGATGCTTCTGTAGAATAAGTCAAAGAATTTTTCAAAAGATGGTGTCATTAAACCTTAGCCAGATGAAGAGAGACGATCTGTTCAGATACATGATAAAAACAATGATGGAAGATGCAAAAATAAAAGCACGGGTAGGAGAAAGCTGACACGCTATGAAGATTCACGCTATGATGATTCTGGCAAGCAAAGAACTATGGCACTTGATACTCCAAAAGATGAAGAGGTATTCAAAAAATATATGGAGTTCCTCATTCAAAAAACCATATTTCAAGACAAATAAATTGGACTAACTCTCTTATTATATGTAGGGTAACTTGAAGGAAATTCCAAAAGGTCTCATCATTAAAAAGGAACCAAAAGAAGATATTGAAGACGATATACACTGCTGATGATGAAGAAGAAGAATACAAAGTGATACGAAGGAGTACAAGAATTAAGAGACAATATGTTGTCCTTGATGACGATGAAGACTCGGAAGAGCAATTCAACTCCCAAAAAAGAGCGCGAAAGCATGCACAGTGCCTTGATGATGAACGACAACCTTGAAGATCACGACGGGGGAGGAAGAAATAATTTGTAATATCTGGAATTCGATTGTTAGAATAAAAACTATGCATCTTTCGTACTTGACGACACGGATAGTACTATGTTACATTTTCTTTATTTTTTTCTATCATGTTATATAACTGAATATTCCTGCATATACTCCCTGGCCATGCATGAATCAAGTTGAGACAGTTATCAACCATTATTTAATTTCAGTTGGAAAAATAGTTTCTTACTGAACTCATGTATGAACTTGGTAACCACTATATTGTTGTACTCAACGAGGGGGTAGTGTAAAGAAAGAGGAGAGCCAATCTCAGGTTTTGCCGTCCAGTGTAAAAATGGCTCCCTACAATGGCGTGTAAAAAGGGCTACCTACAAAGGCGATGGCGACACAGCAGGATGATGTCTGGAGGCAGGGCGAGACCGCTACCTACTCGATTTGTAATGCACACAACTTATTTTAGCACAAATTCCTACAGTTAGACCCATGTTTGCAACCGCAAGAGTGGCAAAACAACAAAGTCACAGGCCACTTTCCCAATATTTCCTACTTGCATTACCTTTTTGACTCTGTGTGAAGACAAGTTTACTGCTAAAAGTTTCCTTTTTAATACCACTGATTTCATTTTTCTGAAAGTTTCTTCACATGAATGCTTACAATCATGATCGATAGTCAAAGATGAATACACTTCTATTTAAAACAGGGTATATATAACATTTTCCCATCGGAGGAGACACCATTGTCAATGGAAGCATGATTAATTATATATATGTACCAGTAAGCTGATTTTTTGATCTAACAAAAGGTAGTAACATGAAAATAAATAGTGCCACATGGACAAATAAACAATGCCACACGGACAAATTAACATATTAAAAAATTTACCAAAATAAGCAAGTAAATTTTGTGCCTCCGGCTAATCAAACTAGGAAAATAATATAATCGTGTGCCACTAGAATATACCTAAAAAGAATGAGCATGCTGTTTGTATTATAGAAGTTCACGTGTTGGAGTCAGAGACTTAAACATGACCATGGGACACGGATTGGTATTATAGTATTATTTGTTTATACAGTCTGGAATAAACAAGATCGGCAGAGTCCAACTCGAACACATCTACCTTTATATAAGGGCATGCATACACACGATTTACACATAAACGATCCGGAGCTTCCGTGTCTCAAAACGATGCAGAGCTTCCAAAGACACGGGATAAAGAGAGAAAAAAGGTAGGATCTACTTTTTAACATATTAGTTCATGCTTACTCTCGATGATGTTGTTTCTATAAGTATTAACTTCTATGATTTTACTAAAACCTTCATTAGGTGCGAAGAAGAAGTCATCTGCTGTTTCAGAGGGTCGATCTGAAATTGACAAACCCATAAGCACTAGCCCCAGCCACCATGTTGAATAATCATATGCCTGTGATCTAAAAGGGGGATAAAAACAACCGAAGGTAGAATAGATAATGGTGACCATGGCTATTGCAGTTAATGGTGCTTAACATATGATTTTTACCAATATGCTAGCTATTTCCTTCCCATATTTGAAGTAAAGGGTTCAGATAGTGCCTTGCAGCAAAACCAATTTGAGTTTATATTTAAACTATTTCTAATAAGAGTCCATACCACTTGCAGGGTCATCTTGGGCAAAAAGGACAAATTACATGATGAAAACAAGGTACAAACTTGACTACAACACTTCTATCCTATTCTTATAACAATGTTCCATGCACCCTTGAATATATTGACCTGACTATCTGAATCAAATTTTCAGCAAATTATAGTGGAAGGCAACAACCGGTATGTTATGACACAATTTATTGCCTCTAGCACATCTACAGTCTAACTAACAAATGAAAATACATTACATTATTAATGATGAAAGAATGAACGCGGACAAGCTAGGACAAAGCAAAGTCAATCTCCAAACCAAACAAAAAATAACAAGTGTCCAAAGTTATTAAGCATGATGAGCAACCAGTCGGATATTCATGTCCAACAAGACAGGCTACACCATCAGAATGAAAGGTACTGGCTTGCATTATATATTATTAGTTATTAATAAACAAGAAAATAACTCACTACATGTACTTATAAAAATAGCTGATCATGAAATAAATATATTACAGGCTATTCACATGCGTATATACATCCACTACCGTTGTAGCTTGCCAGGAGAGTAAAATGGTAATCACATATTTATTATCTCTTCAAATTCCTTTTAGTGTGCTATGCAGATCAAGTTTAACTCCTATTTTTCAGGGAATACCCAATGATCATTCTACAATAAACAAAGAGCAAGAAAGGTGCCCCCTTTTAACAACATAATCATGGCTGCTAGCCCATGCCTGGTATAATGGACTAACAACTGCCAAATATATTTGTCACAGGATTTCACCGGGTCCAAATAAACAAAAACCAAGAAAGAGGAGGCAGATAGTCCATGGAAATCAGAGCAACGAGCGTGCAAGGTTGGTTCAAAGAAAACAAAATTGTGAAACTGAGTTTGCTTTGAGTACAACAGCTGGTGGACATGCTTTAGAAGCATTAAATTTTGCTAGAAGCTCAGCAGATACCGATTTGATTAGAAGAAAATAGATAAGCAAGTTGAATCGAGCAAATAGAAAGAAGTTGCAAGCGATGAAAAAACGTGGTAAATCTCATAGCTCTCCAAGTGAGGTTTCTAATTTTGGAAAACCAACATGCGTATGTCCATTCTGCAATGCTATAATGTGGCATCAAGAAAGAAGCAAGCATAACACAAACAAATCAAGACCAACATTCGGACTTTGTTGCAAGAAGGCAAAGTCAAACTGCCACCATTGAAAAAACCTCCAGCATACCTTCAGCAGCTACTAACATCTAATGAAAAGGGAGAATCGTCAAATTACAGTGACAATATCAGGAACTATAATTCAATGTTTGCATTTACTTCGATGGGTGGCCAGGTCGACTACGAGATAAACAAAAAAGGGGGTGCACCGTATGTTTTTTGCTTGAATGGCCAAAACTATCATCAAATTGGCACATTGCTACCTAAAGATAATGGAGATAATGCTCTCAGGCCAAAGTTTGCTTAATTGTACATTTATGATACAGAAAAGAAGGTCAGAAACAGACTGCAGGCTTCAACCTCAAAGGAAAGGAAAACACAACTTGATGAAGGCATTGTGTCTGGATTATTGCAGATGCTTGAAGATCACAATGAGTTAGTGAAATCATTCTGTATGGCAAGAGATAGATACAAAGAGTCGGATCTCCAAAATGTTAGGTTGTGATTAATTGGTACAAGATCCAGTGATGGAAGACAATACAACCTACCAACTGCATCTGAAATATAGCTACACTCATTATTGGGGAACATGCAGGAGAAAATGTTGAATGTGATATAATAGTAGAAAACAAAGAAAAACAACTCCAGCGAATTTTGGAACTACATCCAAGCTTTATGTCTATGCAATACCCATTATTATTCCCATACGGATAAGATGATTCAGACCAGAAATAAAATTAGAAAAAACAAAAGGCATCGAAGGAAAGAGAAAGTATGTTACCATGATGGAGTATTATGCATATCGCATCCAGCAGTGACTGAACCAGTCAGTAGTCTTGCAAACGAGTGGCAAGATGTTCCTTCAGTTCATCGTAGACGCAGCAACATGCATTGAGCAATGGAGGCTCAATTGGTATAGGATGCAGGGGACGCTTAGAACAGAGCTATATAGCGGTCTGCAAGACGCAATTGATAATGGTGATACCAGAACTGATCAAGTAGGTAAAAGAATTATACTACCTTCATCATATAATGGAAGTCCAAGAACTAAACAACAGTACTACCAGGATGCAATGGCCATATGTCGGTGGGCTGGATATCCAGATCTGTTTATCACTTTCACATGCAACCCAAAGTGGCCAGAAATACATACCATGTTGGACTTCATACAGGACAAAAACCAGAAGATCATCCAGACATTGTCAATAGAGTGTTCCTTATAAAGCTGAATGAACTAATAGAAGACATATACAAAAAGAAGTGGTTTGGAAAAGCAATAGCACGTAAGTCAACAAAGTTTCGGCCAATTCATACCTATCATCACAACCAAGTTTGTTATGTACCTTATCTTCATATACCTCTGAAAATTAATATGTAAACTTAAAACATGACTAATGAAATTATAATGTTTTGTTGTAGTTGTCTACACCATCGAGTTCTAGAAAAGAGGTTGTCGGCATTCTAGGAACGGGGGTCCCCAGACTTGCCTGCCTGCGGCCCGTGGCGTGGCTATGCTAGTAGGCCTGTACGGCCCATCTTCATCAACAAGGCATTCAAGACCCTCGCGAGGGGCCAAGCCTCGCGAGGAGGACGACACAAGACCTCCTCGGGAGCGGCCTCACCAGGCTGCCTTGCAAGGAGCGAAGAAATCAAGGCAGGGCAAACCTCACGAGGCTCTCGTGACGTGAGCCATGACGATCAGGATCAGGTGGGCGCCAGCGCGCGCAGCGTCCTTGTTTCCTCTTTGGTGCTAAGTAGGCAAGCGCAGGCGCGGAGTACCGAGGCATCAAGCAAAGGTTTCCACATCGGTACAACGAGACCAAGACCAGCAGGATGGCAAGAGGGAGGTCACCATGGAGCCCAAGGCGGCGTCACCGCCAGAGCCTTTTGCAGCGAAGACCACTTTTGTCAGGATAAGCTGTACTAGTTGTCCCCTTTCAAATTGGCCATTGTTGGCTCCCTTCCCGCTCAATATTTGGGGAGAGGACCAGGGCCTATATAAGTAGAGCTAGACACCACCGTAGGGGATTACTCAATCACAGGCATCTCACCCACACAAGCTCTCCAAGCACAAGAACACCTCAACCTCAAGAGGCTGTTCTTCCCCTTGTACTGTTCTTCATTAGCACAAGAGGCAATCCACCACCACCACACTGGAGTAGGGTATTACACCACGACGGTGGCCCGAACCAGTATAAATCTTGTGTCTTTGTGTTGCGAGTTCGTCGAGTTCGTCCGCGAGATCTTAGAGAGCTAGGGCGTCGATCGGTAGGGAGGAAATCTCCGCGCGCACCCCAGAGTTTGAACCTTAAGGGTTTTGCCGGAACCCGTGATCCGACATTTGGCGCGCTAGGTAGGGGTGCGGCGTAGCTCCTCTCCGCCAATCTATGCTCCGCCGCCACCGCACTTCACCCCCATGGCGGGTGCCCCGCTATCGACTTCGACGGCCAGCACCGACAACGGAGCCAGGGCTCCGAGCCCTTGCCCTCGCCCTGCGACAGGTGCGTTGGCCGCCCAAGTTCAAGCCGGAGATGCCGTCGCGCTATGACGGCACGGCGGACCCGTCGGTTTTCCTGCTGGCATACGAGGAGGCCGTCCTCGAGGCCGGGGGTGACGACAAGGTCATGGCCAACTGGCTCCCCATGGCTCTCGCCGGCGAGCCACGCGCCTGGCTGCTCAACCTCCCTGGATCCACGATGGCATCCTGGGAGGAGCTCCGCGTCCTCTTCACTGCGCGCTATGCGGCACCGGCGCACCACGCGGTCGCGGCCCTGCTTGGCGGCTCTCAAGTGCCGCCTTCGGATCGCCACATCAAGCCGTTCCTCCGCCAGATCGGTGCTACTTCCAAGCGCTCGGGGGCTCCGCCGGGTTGGGCTGTGCCCGAGGCCAACCTCACCTTCAGCCCAGAGGACCACCCCGTCACCACCGCCGGCTCGGGCATGCTTCCGATGCTCTGCACGCCCACCATCTGCAATGTGGCCGTCACCAAGACCCTCATCAATGGCGGTGCCGGCCTCAACTTGCTTTCCGTGGAGGCCTTCAGCCTTCTTCACGTGCCGCTCGAGCGGCTCAGCCTCAGCAAGCCTTTCTGAGGAGTCGGTGGCGGCACCGCCCAGTCCCTGGGGCAGATCCGCCTCCCTGTCACCTTCGGCACGCGCGACAACTACCGCACCGAGCTGGTCGACTTCGACATCGCCCGCATCGGCCTCCCGTACAACGCCATTCTCGGGTACCCAGCTCTGGCCCAGTTCATGGCGGTGACTCATCCGGCCTACAACCTCATGAAGATGCCTAGAAGCAAAGGCGTCCTCACTATCAGGGGGAACGCCAAGGAGGCCCTGGCGGCGCTCAAGCTTGCCCTCAAGACCGCTGCGGTAGCGCAGCCTGCCAACGCGGGCACCTCCGAGCCCAAGGGAGCCGCACCAACCAAGAAGAAGCAGTTGTTCACCCAAGAAAAGGCGGAAACCAAGCAGGTGCCAGTCAATGAGGACGGGTCCTCAGGAGCCACCTTTACCATAAGTGCCGGCCTCGACCCAAGCCAAGAGGAAGCATTGGTGTAGTTCCTGCGTGCAAACAAGGATATATTCGATGGGAGCCCAATCAGCTGGTGGGAGTCCCGAGAGAGGTGATTCAACATCATTTAAGGGTATGCCCCAATGTGCGCCCTGTGAAGCAGCGGGCGAGACGGCAGTCCACGGAGAAGTAGGCCTTCATCGTCCAAAAGACCCGCAAGTTGGAGGCGGCGGGTGCCATTCGCGAGGTTCGGTACCCTGAATGGCTGGTGAACCCCGTCGTAGTGCCGAAGAAAGGCAGGAAGGAGCGAATGTGCGTCGACTTCACCAACCTCAACAAGGCCTGCCCCCAAGATCTGTTCCCGCTCCCACGCATCGATCAGATCGTCGACTCCACCGCCGAGTGCGATTTGCTGTGCTTCCTGGATGCGTTCTCAGGGTATCACCAGATCAAGATGGTGGTAGAAGATGTAGAGAAGACAGCCTTCCTGACCCCATGTGGGGTGTACTGCTACACTTGCATGCCTTTCGTATTGCGCAACGCAGGTGCGACCTTTCAACGGTTGATGCACATCGCCTTGGGGAGGCAGCTCGGGAGAAACACGGAGGCCTACGTCGACGACGTTGTGGTGAAGTCTCGGGAGGCAAGGACCTTGATTCAAGACCTGGAGGAAACCTTCGTGAGCCTGCGCCAGGTGAACTTGCAGCTTAACCCGGAGAAGTGCGTGTTCGGTGTCCCTTCCGGCAAGCTGCTGGGCTTCCTCGTGTCCCATAGAGGGATCGAGGCGAACCCAGAGAAGATCAAGGCCATCGAGGACATGAGCCCACCACAAAGCCTTAAGGAAATGCAGAAGCTGGTTGGTCGGGTAACTGCGTTGGGGCGCTTCATCTCCAAGCTAGGAGAGCGCGCCCTACCCTTCTTCAAGCTGATGAAGAAGAAGGGCCCATTTGAGTGGACCCCAGAGGCCGACCGAGCTTTTCAAGACCTCAAGAAATACCTGACCAGCCCAGCGGTGATGGTGGCGCCACGACCTCTCGAGCCCCTAGTGCTCTACCTTGCCGCTACCCCGTACTCCGCCAGCGCAGCGCTGGTGGCGGTACGAGAGGAGCACCAAGCCAAGGGCGCGCTGCGCCAAGCTACAGCTGAAATGACGCAAGATCAGTAAGGCGCCGCAAGAGCCTTAGCGGCGTCAACAGAAGACCAAGCTCAGCAGGACGATGTCACTGAGATTCCCGCAAGCGATCAGGCATCAGGAGTCCCACCACCTCAGGAGACGTCCCAACTCTCGCAGGACACAAGCCTCAACAGCGCGACAGCCCTTGTCGAACACCCGGTGTATTTTGTCAGCATCGTGTTGCGGGACGCGAGGGCGTGATATCCCATGCCTCAGAAGCTCCTGCTCACGCTCCTGGTGGCCTCGCGCAAGCTGCGACACTACTTCCAGGGCCACCCCATCAAGGTCGTCTCAGCCTACCCATTGGAGAGGGTGCTCAGGAGCCCCAACTCTGCTGGAAGGATCGCCGAGTGGAACATCGAGCTACAAGCATTCCAGTTAGAGTTCAGCACTAGCAGAGTCATCAAGGGAGCCGCGCTCGCTGATTTTGTGGCAGAGTGGACGGACGCCCCGACACTTGAAGTAGGCGAAGATCGGTCCACCTCACCAGGAAGCGAGGCGCCAGACGGTTGGGTCATGTACTTCGACGGAGCCTTCGCGCATCAGGGCGCGGGGGCTGGAGCGGTCCTCATCTCGCCCACTCAGAACAAGCTCTGCTACGCAGTGCAGCTCTGCTTTTAGCAAGGCGAGAAGGTCTCCAACAACATCGCAGAATATGAAGGCCTCATAGCCGGCTTGAAGGCCGCCGCAGCTCTGGGGGTGAAGCGCCTCACCGTTAGGGGCGCCTCACAGCTCCTCGTCAATTTCTCCAACAAAGTGTACGAGCCAAAGGACGAGCACATGGAGGCATACCTCGCGGAAGTGCGTAAGATGGAAAAGCAGTTCCTGGGCCTGGAGTTGCAGCATGTGCCCCGTGGCACCAACAAGGAAGCCAACGACATCGCCAAGAGGGCGTCCAAGTGGCAGCCCCAAGAGCCCGGCGTCTTCAAGGAGCGGCTCTTCAAGCCGTCAGCAACGCCACCACTTTCAAGCACAGCTCAGCCTCGGGAGGAGCTCCCACAGCCGCCTGCCACTGGAGCCCCAGCTTGTGGCCCGACCTCAGGAGCTCGCCTGCTCCTGGTGCTCGAGCCTCAGGAGGGATGCTGGACCAAGGAATTCAAGGAGTACCTGATGCAAGGGACGCTGCCGGAGAAGGAGGAGGACGCGGAGCGCGTGGCCCGGCAAGCCACGGCATACTGCATCCGGAACGGTGAGTTATACAGGAAGCGGCCAAATGATGTTTCATTGCGTTGCATCTCCAGAGACCAGGGGAAGGAGTTGCTGTCCGACATACACGGCGGGGACTGCGGGCACCACTCGTCATCATGGACCCTCGTCGGCAAGGCATTCCGCAACGGATTCTACTGGCCCATGGTGCTCAACGACGCGGCCGAGCTGGTGAAGTCCTGCGAAGCCTGCCAGTTCCACGCCAAGCAGATCCATCAGCCAGCTCAAGGCCTCCAGACCATCCCACTCACGTGGTCGTTCGCGGTTTGGGGGCTGGACATCTTGGGCCCGTTCCCTCGAGCGCCTGGGGGCTACCGCTACCTCTACGTCGCCATCGACAAGTTCACCAAGTGGGCAGAAGTGGAAGCCGTCCGCACCATCCCAGCTGGCTCTGCTGTCAAGTTCATCAAGGGCCTCAGCCGCTTCGGGGTTCCCAACCGCATCATCACAGATAACGGCTCGCAATTCACTAGTAACCTCTTCAAAACCTACTGTGCTAACCTTGGAACACAGATTTGCTACGCTTCGGTGGCACACCCCAGGAGCAATGGTCAGGCCGAACGCGCCAACGCAGAGGTCCTGAGGGGCCTCAAGACTAGGACCTTCAAGAAGAAGCTCGAGGCCTGCGGCAGGGGCTGGCACGACGAGCTCCAGTCCGTGTTGTGGTCCATCCGCACCACCGCCACCAAGCCAACGGGCGAGACCCCATTCTTCCTTGTCTACGGAGCCGAAGCGGTCCTTCCTCACGAGGTCAAGCATCGCTCCGCACGGGTCCTGGCGTTTGATGAAACGCAGCAGGATGCCACGCGGGGGATGGACCTCGTGCTGGGGGAGGAACGTCGTCGCGAAGCCGCACTAAGGGGGCAAGGTACCAGCAGGCGCTGCGGTGATATCACTGCCGCAACATCCGCTCCAGGACGCTCGAGGCGGGTGACCTCGTCCTGAGGCGGGTCCTCTCCAGGGAAGGGCTGCACAAGCTCTCACCTATGTGGGAGGGCCCGTTCAGGGTCGTCCATGTCTCCAGGCCTGGCATCGCGCGCCTGGAGACGCAGGACGGGGTACCCATCCAGAACGCCTGGAACATCCAGCACCTCCGGAAGTTCTACCCATGAAGCAAGGCCCAGTGCCTGTGAAGAAAGGCCCAGTGCCTGTGAAGAAGGCCCGGTGCCTATGAGGAATCACCGCCCGTGACACTCTCACATAATAATGAGTGGGGCTGTACACGCCCCGGAGTCTCAGGAGTGCCGCCCTCGGGCCTCGGGGGCTCCCTCCCATGCCTAGTGGCAGCACTTAGCTCCGCGCTGGTGAGAAGACTGAAGACTAGATTAGGTGTCGGACGCGGCTTTTCATTTGCTTTCCATAGTTGGCTCGCCTTCTCTTAATCGAAGTTTGCTTTTGGTATTCCTTGATGATTTGGTTCCTTCGCCTTTTGCCGCCTTTCCCGACTCTGGTTCGCTTGTGTTCTCTCTCTCACATACCTCGCGAAGGGGGCTAGGCAGGTCCCCTCGCGGGCGTTTTTCTTTCTCTCTGCCTTCTCGCGAGCCACCCTTGTTCGAACCCGCAAGCTGGTGCATCCCTCCTAATCCGTGCCCCTCGGGTACCGCGATATGAAGTGCCGGGTCAAGGCTCGGGTGAACGATAAATCTCCTAGCGAGCTTCCTAACAAATTTTTTGCAGTTTCTGAGCAATCGCAGACCACTAGGTCAAGACGGGCACGAGGAAACAAATGCCTCATAAAGCGGAGGCCGCCCCGAATGCACCAAGCTAAGTTATCTCAGCACAAAATAACAACACAGCACGGAAACAACAAGCGTAGCATAATGATTGAGAGGTCATGGTTCGATACACGCCCCTCCGGGCCCATACTGGTTTCATTTTGGTGCAGGGAAGAAAAGAGGAACAAAACAAAAGTGGCGCTCGTCCCTGTAGTAGTCCTCGGGAGCAGGCCCTTGGCGACGTCCCGAGCTTAGTCGTACCCCTCCTCGCGCTTCACGGATGCGCGGTGACGAGACGAGCCGCTACCACCTTCGAAGCGGGCGCGGCGATGTGGCGGTTGATCGTAGCCGCCACTGCTGGAACTATCGCCAAGGGAGGAGCTACTGTAGCCGGACGAGGCGCGGCCAGCGGGTCCGCCCACCTCCTCGTCCCGACCATCGCAAGGCCGAGCACCTCCTCGCCGTTGTTCACCTCGGGGCAGCATCCGGCGCGGCGACCGTCTTCCCCGAACACACTCACGTAGAAGGTCGCGTCGCCGTCAAACTTGAAGTGGAGGGTGCACCGCCTGCCCA
This sequence comes from Triticum aestivum, assembly GCF_018294505.1. Lineage (NCBI taxonomy): Eukaryota > Viridiplantae > Streptophyta > Magnoliopsida > Poales > Poaceae > Triticum > Triticum aestivum. The sequence continues at coordinate 126,320,535 of NC_057799.1, forward strand.
GGCCGCGCGTGCGGGCGAACGTCTGCGAGCCGCAGGCCAGAGCTATGTTGCCCGCGACGGAGACCTCGACTGCAACCCAAGAAGCCCGGCTGCAGCAACCGGCTGCCTGCAGCCAGAGCCCGCTTGGACTGGAGGCTGGCAGCTCGTCGGCAAAGAAGTGAGGAAGTTGGAGCCAGCTGCCGGCCGGATCCTCCGACCAGACAACGAACTCCGGCAGCACCTCTGACGCGTGGAACTGCGCCGGGGAGGCCGCGCGACCACGGCGCGTCTCCTTTCGTCAACGGGGCTGCCGCGACCAGAGCGACTCCTGCCACGCGCAGCGGCACCACCCCGGGAGCCGGTGGCCACGGCGGGGGTCGCGGCGTGCTTGCGGGGACGGCCACGTCCACGGTTGGGCGCCGGGGAGTCGGGCCCCTCCCGAGGGGCCTTGCCCTTCTCCGCAGCGGAGAACCTCTTCGACGGCGCCATTGCTACTAAGGAGAGGAACAAGGAGGAGGAAGCAGGCGAACCGTGAAGAGATGGGTGATGAGGGCTCTGCTCCCCTCCCCATTTATAGCGGAAGAAGACCAACCGGCGCCTCCCACGATCACAGGTAATGATGGCTTTCCTTGCATGTCGCAGGGACTTGTCAAGTCGAGCAGTTGCCGAGGCAGCGTGGCGAAGCGGAGACGCCCACGTCCAATCAACCGTCACGCGTCAACCGAGGCCGCCAGCTTTTGGGGCCCGCGGCACTCCGCGCTTGACCTTTGGCTTCACCACGAAGCCAAGCCCGAGCGCGCCTTGGGCCCGGGGGCTACTATCGGCGTTCTGGGAACGGGGGTCCCCACACTTGCCTGCCTGCGGCCCGCGGCGTGGCTATGCTAGCAGGCCTGTATGGCCCATCTTCATCAACAAGGCATTCAAGACCCTCGCGAGGGGCCAAGCCTCGCGAGGCGGACGACACAAGACCTCCTCAGGAGCGGCCTCACCAGGCTGCCTCGCGAGGAGCAAAGAAATCAAGGCAGGGCAAACCTTTGAGGCTCTCATGACGTGAGCCATGACGATCAGTATCAGGCGGGCGCCAGTGCGCGCAGCGTCCTTGTTTCCTCTTTGGTGCTAAGGAGGCAAGCGCATGCGCGGAGTACCGAGGCATCAAGCAAAGGTTTCCACATCGGTGCAACGAGACCAAGACCAGCAGGACAGCAAGACGGAGGTCACCATGGAGCCCAAGGCGGTGTCACCGCCAGAGCCTTTTGCAGGCGAAGACCACTTTTGTCATGATAAGCTGTACTAGTTGTCCCCTTTCAAATTGGCCGTTGTTGGCTCCCTTCCCACTCAATATTTGGGGAGAGGACCAGGGCCTATATAAGTAGAGCTAGCCACCACCGTAGGGAATAACTCATGAGAGGCATCTCACCCACACAAGTTCGCCAAGCACAAGAACACCTCAACCTCAAGAGGCTGTTCTTCCCCTTGTACTGTTCACCATCAGCCCAAGAGGCAATCCACCACCACCACACTGGAGTAGGGTATTACACTAGGACGGTGGCCCGAACTAGTATAAATCTTGTGTCTTTGTGTTGCGAGTTCGTCGAGTTCGTCTGCGAGATCTTAGAGAGCTAGGGCGTAGATCGGTAGGGAGGAAATCTCCACGCGCACCCCAGAGTTCGAACCTTAAGGGTTTTGCCGGAACCCGTGATCCGACAGAGGTCTACCTCATGCACATATACTATTATTTTTGGATCCAAATGAGAGGTATCCTAGCGCCCAAAATATTGACCAGATCATATCAGCAGAGGTGCCAGATAAGGATGTTGATCCAGAAGGTTACATGGCAGTTGAAAATTTCATGATGCATGGGCCATGTGGCCAAGCATGCTACAAGTCACCATGCATGATCAATGGGAAATTCTCAAAACATTTCCCTAAGATGTTCTGTGAGGAAACAAGCATCGATGAAGAAGGATTCCCAATATACAGAAGAAGAAATAATGGCAGGACAGTAGAAAAAATGGAGTACAGCTAGATAGCATGTATGTTGTTCCATACAACAGGGACCTGATAGTCAAGTACCAAGGACACATAAATGTCGAATGGTGTAATAAATCAAGATCCATAAAGTATTTGTTCAAGTACGTCCACAAGGGAGAGGATAGAGCAACTGTAATTTTGGGTGCAGGAAATAACTATGACGAGATACAAATGTACCTAGATGCACGATACCTATCCGCAGGTGAAGCATCTTGGCGTATCTTTGGATTTGAACTTCAGCACCGGCAGCCTTCTGTACAGAGAATGCAATTCCACTTTCAAGATGAGCAAATGGTCGTGTTCCCGGACTCAACTGATATTGAGAAAATTGTACATAGACCTGGCATAGAGGAAACAATTTTCACCGAATGGATGACCGCTAATCAATTGTATGAGGAGGCCCGTAATCTGACATATGCAGAATTCCCCACTAAGTGGACGCGGCATGCAAAGGAGAAAAGATGGAAACCAAGGAAAGGCGGGAAACGGTCTATTGGGAGGTCTACTATGCCCATCCAGCAAGTGGTGAGAAATATTACCTAAGGATTCTGCTAAATACTGTCAAAGGTTGTAAATCATATGAGGACATAAGAAAAGTCAATGGTATTGTACACCCAACCTATAAATTAGCATGGTATGCCCTTGGATTACTCAATGATGACCAAGAGTGGGATAATTGTATTAAGGAAGCATCACATTGGGCTTCTGCACAACAAATGCGACAACTTTTCTGCACAATACACATTTTTTGTGAGGTCACAGATCGAGGGAAACTATGGAATCTACATGGGAATTACTCTCGGACGACATTCAGCGACGTCAGAGGAAAATCTTAAACTTCGATGAACTTCATCTTAATCCTGAACAAATACAAAATCTCACACTTATAGAGATAGAGATGTTGCTAAGGAGAGGTGGAAAGTCATTAAAAGATTATGAAGGAATTCCATTACCGGATAGCAACTCACTACAAGGTCTGCAAAATAGGTTAGTAAGTGAAGAGCTTAACTATGACAGAGATTCTCTACAAATAGAGAAAGTGGCACTACTTGGAAAGTTAAATCCAGAACAGAAACAAGCTTTTGATGCAATACTACAATCTGTAAATAGCAAATTAGGCAAATTGATATTTGTCAATGGATACGGTGGAACAGGAAAAACATTTCTTTGGAAGGCAATCACGACATCACTACGATCTGAAGGAAAAATAGTTTTAGCGGTAGCATCCAGTGCAATAGCAGCACTTCTTATACCCGGGGGAAGAACTGCACATTCAAGATTTCACATTCCATTAAACATCACTAATGAGTCCACATGTGACATCAAGCAAGGATCCTATCTTGCAGACCTGCTAAAGAAAACATCCTTAATTATATGGGATGAAGCACCTATGGCGAACAAACATTGCTTTGAAGCATTGGACAAGAGCTTGAGAGACATCCTAAGGTTCACAAATGAAAGTAGTGCAGATAAACCATTTGGAGGGATGACGGTAGTGATGGGAGGTGACTTCAGACAAATCCTGCCAGTAATACCAAAAGGGCGAAGATCTCACATTGTAGATGCATCCTTAAAACGTTCCTACTTATGGAACCACTTTGAGGAATTCAAGCTCACACAGAACATGCGCGTTTCTGCACTAACAGATACTCCAGAAGAACAAAAGAAGACCGCAGATTCTGCGGACTGGATTCTAAATATTGGAGATGGATTAGTTGGAAATAAAGAAGAAGATGCATGGGTACATATACCGGAGGACTTACTACTGCAGAAAGGAGAGAACCAATTAGAAACAATCATCAACAGCACCTATCCAAACCTATGGATGAACTATATGAACCGAACATACTTAGAAGAGAGAGCCATCTTATGTCCAAGAAATGAGATGGTCGATGAGGTAAATTCTTACATCATGGGTAGAATAGAAGGTGAGGAGGTAACCTATCAAAGTTCAGATACAGTGTGCAAAGCAATGTCAAATTGAGAAGATGGAGACCATTTGTACCCAACAGAGTTCCTGAATAGCTTGAAGTGCCCTGGAATACCAGACCACGAAATACGGCTCAAAGTTGGAGTGCCAGTTATGCTGCTACGGAATATCAACCAAAGTGAGGGCTTATGCAATGGTACGAGACTAACTATAACACAGCTAGGTAAATGGTTCATAGAAGCTCAGATAATAACAGGGACAAACATTGGAAACAAGGTATATATTCCAAGGATTATTATGTCACCAAGTGACTCAAAATGGTCGTTTGTGTTGAAAAGGAGGCAGTACGCCAGTACCCAATATCAGTTTGTTTTGCAATGACGGTAAATAAGAGTCAAGGGCAGTCGCTAAAACATGTGGGGTTATATTTACCAAAGTAGGTGTTCACACATGGCCACCTATATGTAGCGGTATCAAGAGTCACAAGTAGAGATGGACTTAAAGTTCTAATTTCAAATGAAGAATATAAGGAAAATAATTCGGGAAAAAATATTGTGTACAAGGAGATCATTTAGTAAGAGACCTTGCAATATTTCAATTTTACAATATGTAACCTTCTTATAAAGGAATTTTATACGGTTTTCAGATGAATCAGATATTTTTGCGGACACACATGACTATGTTTGCAAATCTCATCTAGCACTAAAACAATATGTAGTGTTTACTAAGTATCCGCAGTTTGGATCTCACGACTCATGCCCGAATCTGTCTCATAGCTCTGACATGACCACAGTATAATTGAATGTACAACTATCAATACCAAATAACAAATCCATCAACATCTCTTACTTGGGCATGATCGAGCACAAAGTGGCAAGATTTTCGTTTTTCTATATAAATATACTTGGATGATTTCATTAATGATGATTCAGGTCGTATGACCGACCAAACAAGGGCTAGATTTGATTATTATTTTGGTAACATGCCAAGATCAATTCTGTCAATGGGAATCTATGTGTTGTCATTAATCATGGAGCTATTGAATATAATTTCGATTCTCATGTTATATGCCTAAATGGTGACGAATGTGGTCTGCTCTACAGGTATGATAGCGACCGCATATTATAGGTTTGATTGTACCAATATGTCTATATCTTTTATGTTGGCCTTGGCCCTGTAAGAACGAGGAAACAAACTTCCAAAGAAACAACAAACAGAAATACCATAAATGATTTTTCTGAGTATCATGCGCGAATCAGGAAATCTCATATAGGCACATGTCCTACACATATTTCCGTTAGAGAGAAAAAAAAATCTCACACATTAAGTCAATATCTCTTCAGAAGCTAAAATTCTTTATAGTAGGATTTATATTTTATTTCCATGTTAAGATTGTAGATGCCATTATTTTTGAATTTATCAGGAATTAAGAAAATAAAAAATATATAGTATGGGGCGCACAGCCGCGGACTACATCGACAACAACACACAAAATAAGCTGACGCGGGTGACCTACCGAATCAGCTCAGGCAGTCTCCTTCGCGGCTCCTCTACCACCCATCTCTACACGACACCTACATCACCTCACTACATATCTGCATACAGACCAAAAAGTGAAATAAGACACCTCCTCCAAGCTTTCAAATACTGAAGATACATACAGAAAATATAATGATTTAAATACACGTGATGTATCCCATAGTGGTTGCTTCTCTCTCACTTTCAGATTATTTAGCAAGGTCAGATTTAGAGCTTACAAATTGAAGAGTAGAAGGTACAATAAAAATGGGGGCACGCCTCCATTTCCAAAAAAAAATAAAAATAGGGAACAAAATGTATGACCAGCTGTCGGATCAGGAATTTCGTCTCGGGGGACCGGCGATTGGAGAGACAGAGAGCCGTATGCAGTGGCGTCTGGGAGTGGAACCGGAGGTGACTCGGTGTCGGCCCGACGGAGCTCCAACGCAGCACGACGGTCACCGGTGATGTTTCGTTGTAGCACCAACGGGTCCTTGGCGATGCTCCGTTGGAGCACCACGCAGTCCGGGGTAGCACATCGGTTACTCCCTCGCAGGGCCTTGCAGCTAGTAGTCGCGACGGCGTGTTGGCGGTGTGCTTGGAGCGGGTGACAGCAAGCTTTTTTTTCTCGAATACGCACGAGTGTGCGTATCATATATTAAAGAAGGAAAGGGAAAGACTCCCTCCACGTTCAAAAATGTTACATGAGTATTTACAAATGGATCACAGCCACTCCACAGGAATGCTACATTGTACTACTCAGCTCTATCCCACGCTGCGAGGCCGCCAAAAAACGCCTCAACTTCCCCTTTTAGCAGTCTGGCCTGCTTCCATGCTCGGGCCTCCTTCTCAATGCTTCACAGTACCTTGCCCATAGATGGCGTCGCTCCATCGAATACTACGGCGTTGTGGTGCGTCCACAACTCCCATAGGACAAGGATGCAAATTGGTCTTGCAAGCTTTTTGTGCTGTACACTTTCCTCTTGTCGGATGCACCATTCAGGTAACGTCTCGTTTGTTGTAGGGGTCCTGTCCGGTTGGCCCATAGCAAGGCATAACTTTGCCCAAACTTCCCGTGCGAACACGCACCCGATCATGATGTGGGTCATTGTTTCCTCGTGCTGGCTGCAGAGAGGGCATGAGCTTTGGTGAGAAAGCCCTCGCCGTGCTAATCGATCCGAGGTCCAACACCTATTCTTGATGGCCAACCAAGTAAAAAAGCATTTGTGCAGCGGCGCCCTGGACTTCCAAGTGAAGTCTGCCATAGGTGCAACCTGGAGGCCGGAGAACCTTGCCGCATACACAGATCGCGCCGAGAACTTGCCATCTTTCTCCCATGCCCACTTGAAGCTGTCGTTTTCTGTCAGCGGAATGTTAAACCTATCCACCCGCTGCCATAGGCCCAGGAATTGCCGAAGCATGGTTGCAGTGAGATCCGGCACAATTTCCAGAGCCCAAGTGTGATCCGCCAAAGCTTTAGAAACCGTGCGAGTTGCCCTAGTTCTCCTTGGCACCGTTTTGTATAGAATAGGTGCCAGCTCCTCCACGCGATAGCCATCTAGCCATCGATCCTCCGAGAAGAGCGTTGTCTCGCCATTTCCCACAGTTGTTGTAGTTGTCGCGCGGAATAGCGCCATGGATTCTGTCGGAACTATAATCTTGAACTGGGACCAGGGGCTGGATTGGTTAGTACGTTGCAACCACGGCCACCTCGCCAACATGGCAGTGTTCAACCATCTCAGGTTCGGAATGCCAAGACCACCCACCCACTTAGGGCGGCAAACTGAGTCCCATGCCACCGCACAGTTCCCGCCCCGAGCCTCCATCTTGCCACACCACAGGAAGCTGCGACATATCTTTGTCAATGCTGTGAGAGTTTTAGGAGGTATCTGAAGTGCCATCATCGCATGTATCGGAATTGCGCGCAACACTGAGAGGATGAGGATGAGCTGGCCACTCTTGGGCAGGGTAGCCGCCTTCCCGTGGGGCAGGCGAGCTGCAAATTGTTCCACCAAGTATTGAAATTGTGCTGCAGTGTCCTTTCTGATTGTGAGCGGGGGGCGAGGTATTTGCATGGAAAGGACGCACTTGTGCAGGCGAGTGTACGGCAAACCAAGTCCAACTCCACCGGTGAGCATCTAATGGGGAGTGCCGCACTCTTGGATAGGATGAACATGAGGCCCGAGGCTGCCCTGAAAAAGTGCAAGGATCTCCCAACAGGCCATAGTCTCCTGGTTATTAGGCTTGAAGAAAACCATTACGTCTTCCGCGAACGTGGAGACGCGCTGGTGCACACCAGCTCTAGCGAGGGGGCCGAAGATGCCCCGATCAGTGGCCTTCTTGAACATCGCCTGAAGTGGCTCCATGCACAGGATAAAGAGCATGGGGGAAATTGGATCGCCCTGCCTAAGACCACATGCGTTATAGATTGTGGCCCCTGGTACACCATTCACCGCGATCTGTGTAGTGGAAGTGGCAAGTAGTCCGCAGATCCATGTAATCCACTTCCTCCCAAATCCCATCCTAGTCATGACCTCCAAAAGGAACAGCCATTTAACCGTGTCAAAAGCCTTGGATATGTCGAGTTTCAGCAGTACTGTTGGATCCTTGAGTGCATGCAACCTGCACGTCGTGCACTGAACAAGCATGAAGTAATCATGCAGAGAGCGGCCCTTGACGAAAACGCTTTGGTGATTTCCCACGAGGAATGGCAGCTCGTCCACCAATCTTGTAGCGAGCACTTTGTCGAAAATCTTGGCTGCGTCATGGATTAAGCTCACAGGTCGGTAGTCCTTCAAGTCTACCGCGCCCTCCCTCATTGGCAGCAGGGTTACGACGACTCTGTTAATGGCTGCAAGCCCGCGTGCATCTCCTGTAACGCCCGGATAATCATGCTACAGTAATCTCACGTTAATGATGCCACGTCACCTAGGTTACTGTTGTTAACCTCGCGATGATTCGAAACCGTTTCAAAATTTAAATTCAAATTAATGTCAATAATAAAAGTTTTCAAAAATTTAAACAAAAATGTTCGGTGGGTGCCAGATATTGCACTAATAATTATTGTGGAGAAAACATATTTTTAGAAAATGCCTAACTATTTTAAAATGATGTAAAACAGAAAAGAAAATAAATAAAAAGAAAAGAAAATGCAACAGAGAAAACAAACAGAAAAAAAGGAAGAAAGGAGGAACCCCCCCTCCCCCCACTGGACCCTGGCCCAACTGGGCCAAACCCCAGGCCCAGCCGGCCGGCCCACCCCTGCTCTCCCCTTATCCACTCCCCCACTTCCCCCCCCCCACCGACACCTCCTCCCACTCCCCCGAAATATCCCCCCTCCTCCTCTGCCTCCCCCGATCTGGATCGGGAGGAGACCACCGTCGCCGTCGCGCTCGACCCCGCCGCCGCCTGGACGCCGCCAGAGCCCTCCCCGCCGGCCTGCTTCCCCTTCCTCCCCTGCGTGCGTCGTCCCCGTCCCCCCACCCCAAGCCCCGCTGCCCAGACCCTACGCCCGCGGTGAGGCCCTCGGCCGCGCTCGTCCCCTCCCCTGCATCGCCGCGCTCCCCGCGTTCGGCCCGCGCCCGGGCCGCGCGTTGCCCCGCCCGGCATGCCTACACACGCCCGTGGTCGCGCCCTCTCCCCCCCGTGAGCAGCGCCCCTCCTCTCCTTCCCTCGACGCGCTCACCGCAGCCCCCGCGCCGGCCCTCGCCTCTGTCGCCCCTGTGCGTCGCCCGCCACCCCCATGCTCGGCTACGCCGCCCGCTGATGGCCGCGCCCTGCCGTCCTCGCCACACGCGCTGCGAGGCCAAGCCCCGACGCTTCTCCACCTCGGCCATGGCCTCGCCCTCCCCCGTCTCTCCCTCTGTCCCGTGGCCGCGCCACTCCGACCGCACCGGCGCCACCCCTCGCCTCCACCTGCCGTGGCCCCTGGCCGCGCCGGCGAGCCCCGCCATCGGTGCCCCGGCGTCCTCGTCCCGCCCTGCGGGCGAGCGCTCGCTCGGGTGCGCCCGCACCCGTGGACCAAACCCGCTCGCCCCCCCGGGCCACTGCCAGGTGGGCCTCGCCCCCCCTGAGCCACTGCCCCCTTGGGCCCGAACCCCGTGGCCCAATGACAGCCGGGGCCCAGCCCACAGAATAAAAAGAAAAAAATGAAAAAAATGAAATGATAAAATAATAATAATAATAATAATAATAAACTAGTTAATAAAACTTAATAAATAAATAAATAAAAATAAAATTAATAATAAAACAAATAATAAAAATAAATTTAATTAATTAACTAATTAATTAATTAAGTTAATTAATCATATTTAAATTAATCTAATTAATTAGTTAATTTAATTAAACAGTAATTATTTAGCTAAACCCTAATTAACCTAAACAGAGAATGACAGGTGGGTCCCACTGGACCCACATGTCAGTTTGACTTAGTCAACCCCAGTTGACTGCTGATGTCATAAATCCAAATTTCGAATTAAATTAAATAATTAATTAAATTCCAGAAATTAATAAAATGTTTAGAAAATCATATCTTTTAATCCGTAATTCGGATTAAAATATTTTCAACATGAAAGTTGCTCAGAACGACGAGACGAATCCGGATACGCAGTCCGTTCGTCCACCACACCTCCCTAACCTATCGAACTCGCAACTTTCCCCCCCGGTCCATCTGTCCAAAAACGCAAAACATCGGGAATACTTTCCCGGATGTTCCCCCCCTTCGCCGGTACCACCTACTGTCACGTTACGACACACCTCGCACTACTCATTGTCATGTCACGCATCGTCATGTTTATGTTTGCATTGTATTTACTGTTTCTTCCCCCTCTTCTCTCCGGTAGACTACGAGACCGACACTGCTGCTGCCCAGTTCGACTACGGAGTTGACGACCCCTCCTACTTGCCAGAGCAACCAGGCAAGCCCCCCCCCCTTGATCACCAGATATCGCCCATTCTTCTCTATACTGCTTGCATTAGAGTAGTGTAGCATGTTACTGCTTTCCGATATCCTATTCTGATGCATAGCCTATCCTTGCTACTACTGTTGTTACCTTTACCTGCAATCCTACATGCTTAGTATAGAATGCTAGTTTTCCATCAGTGGCCCTACATTCTTGTCCGTCTGCTGTGCTATACTATCGGGCTGTGATCACCTGGGCGGTGATCACGGGTATATACTTATATACTATATACATGACACATGTGATGACTAAAGTCGGGTCGACTCGAAGGAGTACCCGCAAGTGGATCTTTGTGGCGGAGCGACAGGGCAGGTTGAGACCGCCTAGGTGAGAGGTGGGCCCGGCCCTAGTCGACGTTCGCGATTACTTAACACGCTTAACGAGATCTTGGTATTTGATCTGAGTCTGGCCATTTGGTCTATACGCACTAGCCATCTACGCGGGAGTAGTTATGGGTATCCCGGCGTCGTGGTATCAGCCGAAGCTCTTTTTGACGTCAGCGACGGAGCGGCGCGCGCCGGATTGGACTGGAACGCCACTAGGCTAGGTCTGCTTCCGGCCGCCCTCGCAACGTGCAGGTGTGCATAGGGCGATGGGCCCAGACCCCTGCGCGCATAGGGTTAGACCGGCGTGTTGACCTCTCGGTTGAGCCTAGGTGGGGCTGCGACGCGTTGATCTTACGAGGCCGGGCATGACCCAGAAAAGTGTGTCCGGCCAAATGGGATCGAGCGTGTTGGGTTATGTGGTGCACCCCTGCAGGGAAGTTTATCTATTCGAATAGCCGTGTCCCTCGGTAAAAGGACGACCCGGAGTTGTACCTTGACCTTATGACAACTAGAACTGGATACTGAATAAAATACACCCTTCCAAGTGCCAGATACAACCCGGTGATCGCTCTCTAACAAGGCGACGAGGAGGGGATCGCCGGGTAGGATTATGCTATGCGATGCTACTTGGAGGACTTCAATCTACTCTCTTCTACATGCTGCAAGATGGAGATGACCAGAAGTGTAGTCTTCGACAGGACTAGCTATCCCCCTTTTATTCTGGCATTCTGCAGTTCAGTCCACTGATATGCCCCTTTACACATATACCCATGCATATGTAGTGTAGCTCCTTGCTTGCGAGTACTTTGGATGAGTACTCACGGTTGCTTCTCTCCCTCTTTTCCCCCTTTCCTTTCTATCTGGTTGTCGCAACCAGATGTTGGAGTCCAGGAGCCAGACGCCACCGTCGACGACGACACCTACGACACTGGAGGTGCCTACTACTACGTGTAGCCCGCTGACGACGACCAGGAGTAGTTAGGAGGATCCCAGGCAGGAGGCCTGCGCCTCGTTCGATCTGTATCCCAGTTTGTGCTAGCCTTCTTAAGGCAAACTTGTTTAACGTATGTCTGTACTCAGATATTGTTGCTTCCGCTGACTCGTCTGTGATCGAGCACTTGTATTCGAGCCCTCGAGGCCCCTGGCTTGTATTATGATGCTTGTATGACTTATTTATGTTTTAGAGTTGTGTTGTGATATCTTCCCGTGAGTCCCTGATCTTGATCGTACACATTTGCGTGCATGATTAGTGTACGGTCAAATCGGGGGCATCACATCTCCGCTGAAGAACTGGTCCATCGCCCTCATGAAATCATCCTTGATGATTGGCCAACATGTTGCATAAAATTGCCTCGTGAAGCCATCCGGGCCCGGTGCCTTGTCGAGCGGCATCAATTTGATAACCTTCTCCACTTCCTCCGGCGATAAAGGTGTTTCCAGGTGTGTCAAGTCTCTCCTCGGTAGCTCCAAGCCGTTCAAATCCACAGCATGCATCCGCGGCTGGGACGAGCCCAAAGTGCTCGTAAAGTGGTCGTCCACTACTTTGGCAATATTCTCATGGCCAGTGAAGATCTCATCATTGTGGCGTAAGGAGAGCATGGCATTCTTACGTTGCCTCTGGCATGCATGGCGATGGAAGAACCCAGTATTTGCATCTCCCACCTTAAGGTTAAGCATGTGGGATCTTTGGCGAGCGATTGTCCTCTCAAGAGAGCTTAAACCCAATAGCTTTCGTTTAAGCACTTTGTGTAGCCCATGCTCGTGGTCAGAGAGAGCACGAGAGTCTACTGCTGCATCCAGCCGGTATATGATCTCATGAGCGATGAGTATTTGCATCTTGATGTTCCCAATCTACCTCTGGCTCCACCTCTAAAGTTTCTTTGCTGTAGCCCGGAGTTTGCAATCAAGCACTTTGAATGGGTTCCCCGACGATGGAACCGATTGCCATGACTCCACCACGACATCCATAAACCCCTCAGCTTTCGGCCAAAAGGACTCGAAGCAAAATTTCTTTCCCATACAAAAAGCCGCATCAAGGTCTAGCAGGAGCGGGCAGTGGTCAGATACCGCAGAGCCAAGTGCCATAAGCAGGCACGATGGGTGCAAGTCCTCCCATGAGTTTGTAGTGAACACATGATCAATCTTTTCCAAGGTGGGGAGTCTCCTTTCATTGCTCCACGTGTACCGCCTCCCAAATAGGTATAGTTCTTTGAGTTCCAGCCGGTTTAGTCTGGCTCTGAACCGTGCCATCATCCGGCGATTGACTAGCTCATTGTTCTTGTCGTCCGGGTTTGTAAGTAGGTTGAAATCGCCAGCCAGCGTCCATGGTCCGGCATGTAGGTCACGAATCTCATCTAGCTCAGAGAGAAACTCCATTTTGTCGGCATCCGAATGCTGTCCATAGACCCCTGTAAACCACCATGCCGGTGCTCCAAAGTGGATAAGATGGGATGGATGGCAAGATTGCGGTCCGGCATATAGGTGACAGCAAGCTGACCGCGCTGGCCGTGTGATGATGGAGCAGGTAACGGCAAGGTCCCATGGGCGTGTTGGCTGTGTACAAGGGTTAAGGAAGGAGGGAACCAAAGTGGATAAGATGGGATGGATGGCTCCTGATGTTTCCAGTCCATTTTTGGGAGATGAGAGGAGAAACGGCAGGAGGAAGAAATGAAAGCAGGCAACCTTTTCATGTTTTTTCATTCTTTATTATTCACTGTACACGTGGGTCCCAATATAGCAGTCTACAGGTACGCTAATATTTTTCTTGGTTCACCGCACATGTGAGCCTCAAGGTTTCATCTGTAATTTCTGTACAGTTAAGGCCCCGCTTGAAATGGGTGTAAATTTATACACCTATATTTATTCTACATGTGTAAATTACTCAGGATCATATATTAATACATCATGCACAGACCAACCTCAATTCATTAAAATATACTTATAACTATGTAATATAAGCATTGTCGTCAATCGACGATAGCTATATTGCATTACATTGTAAGTGGCATCATGTGCATTCTGTCTTTTCTTGAAAATTATTCATAATATAACTAACGTCCATTGATTGTTGGAAAAGCATAATGCACATCCAAACCAATCAATTCATGAAATAGTCCAAGGGATATGCCTCCTTTTGTCTCTACGAAATAGTCCAAGGGATATGCCTCCTTTTGTTTCTACGTCTAACAAATTAAATTTTGTATGTGATGTCTTTTAGCAATATACAAAAAAAATTAATTTTGTCTGACGTTCCTAATTTGTACAAACTTTGCATACAACCAATAGTAAAAGTTCTAGCCCGTGCAGTCGCACGGGTTGACGACTAGTGGATATAATGATGATAACATAAACAGTTCAGATCTGAGTTCATTGCACCTGGGCCTAAAGTGACAAGCATTAAGCATAGCAAAGTCATAGCAACATCAATCTAGGAACATAGTGGATACTAGGGATCAAACCCTAACAAAGCTAACTCGATTACATGATGAATCTCATCAAACTCCTCACCGACCAGCGAGCCTACGAAGGAATTACTCACTCCCGGTGGGGAGCATCATGGAATTGGCGATGGAGAAGGGTTGGTGATGATGAAGAACGAAGACACCCCTTCTCCGGAGCCCCAAACGGACTCCAGGTCTGCCCCCCCCCCCCGAGGAAGAACAGGGCTTGGCGGTGGCTCCGTCTCGTGGATCGTGATAATTCTTTCTCCCTGATATTTTTCTCAGAAAATAGGATCTTATAGCGTTGGAATCAGGGTCTGCGGGGCCACCAGGTGGGGACAACCCACCTGGGCGCGCCAGGAGAGGGGGGCCGCACCCTAGTGGGTTATTCCCACCCAGGTGCCCCTCTCCGGCAGGTCTTGGCTCCAAAAATTCTTATTATTGATATAAAAAATCCTCGCAAAGTTTCGTTCCATTCCGAGAACTTTTATTTCTGCACAAAAACAACACCATGGTAGTTCTGCCGAAAACAGCGTCAGTCCGAGGTTAGTTTCATTCAAATCATGCAAATTAGAGTCCAAAACAAGAGGAAAAGCGTTAGGAAAAGTAGATACGTTGGAGACGTATCAATGACCTAAACGGCAGTGCCACAAATAAGTTGCACTATCATTATTAACGTTGCATCTTTTGGCTTCAATATTATGAATATGTGTATCACTACAATCGAGATTCAACAAAAATAGACCACCCATGAAGGTGTATGACCATAAAAGATATTACTCATATAAATAGAACAACCATTATTCTCGGATTTAAATGAATAATCGCCTCGCATCAAACAAGATCCAGATATAATGTTCATGCTCAACGCTGGCACCAAATAACAATTATTTAGGTCTAAAACTAATCCCGACGGTGGATGTAGAGGTAGCGTGCTGACGGCGATCACATCGACTTTGGGACCATTTCCCACGCGCATCGTCACCTCGTCCTTAGCCAATCTTCGTTTAATCCGTAGCCCCTATTTCGAGTTGCAAATATGAGCAACAGAACCAGTATCAAATACCCAGGTGCTACTACGAGCATTAGTAAGGTACACAGCAATAACATGTATATCAAATATACCTTTTACTTTGCCATCCTTCTTATCCGCCAAATACTTGGGGCAGTTCCGCTTCCAGTGACCAGTCCCTTTGCAGTAGAAGCACTCAGTTTTAGGCTTAGGTCTAGACTTGAGCTTCTTCCCTTGAGCAGCAACTTGCTTGTTGTTCTTCTTGAAGTTCCCCTTCTTCCCTTTGCCCTTTTTCTTGAAACTAGTGGTCTTGTTAACCATCGACACTTGATGCTCCTTTTTGATTTCTACCTCCGCAGCCTTTAGCATCGCGAAGAGCTCGGGAATTGTCTTTTCCATCCCTTGCATACTATAGTTCATCACGAAGCCTTTATACCTCGGTGGCAGTGATTGAAAAACTCTGTCAATGACACTATCATCAAGAAGATTAACTCCCAGCTGAATCAAGTGGTTATGATACCCAGGCATTTTGAGTATATGTTCACTGACAGAACTATTCTCCTCCATTTTGCAGCTATACAACTTGTTGAAGACTTCATATCTCTCAACTCGGGCATTTGCTTGAAATATTAACTTCAACTCCTGGAACATCTCATACACTCCATGACGTTCAAAACGTCTTTGAAGTCCCGATCCTAAGCCGTAAAGCATGGCACACTGAACTATCGAGTAGTCATCAGCTTTGCTCTGCCAGACGTTCATAACGTCCGGAGTTGCTCCTGCAGGGGGTCTTGCACCTAGCGGTGCTTCCAGGACGTAATTCTTCTTTGCAACAAGGAGGATAATCCTCAAGTTACGGACCCAATCCGTGTAGTTGCTACCATCATCTTTCAACTTAGCTTTCTCTAGGAACGCATTAAAATTCAAGGGAACGGTAGCACGGGCCATTGATCTATAACAACATAGACATGCAAAAACTATCAGGTACTAAGTTCATGATAAATTAAAGTTCAATTAATCATATTACTTAAGAACTCCCACTTAGATAGACATCCCTCTAGTCATCTAAATGATCACGTGATCCATATCAACTAAACCATGTCCGATCATCACGTGAGATGGAATAGTTTTCAATAGTGAACATCTCTATGTTGATCATACCTACTATATGAGTCACGTTCGACCTTTCGGTCTCAGTGTACCGAGGCCATATCTGCATATGCTAGGCTCGTCAAGTTTAACCCGAGTATTCTGCATGTGCAAAACTGGCTTGCACCTGTAGTATGTGAACGTAGAGCTTATCACACCGGATCATCACGTGGTGTCTCAGCACAACGAACTTTGGCAACGGTGCATACTCAAGGAGAACACTTATACCTTGAAATTTAATGAGGGATCATCTTATAATGCTACCCTCGTACTAAGCAAAATAAGATGCATAAAAGATAAACATCACATGCAATCAAAATATGTGACATGATATGGCCATCATCATCTTGTGCCTTTGATCTCCATCTCCAAAGCACCGTCATGATCTCGATCGTCACCGGCTTGACACCTTGATCTCCATAGCACCGTTGTCGTCTCGCCAACTATTGCTTCTACGACTATCGCTACCGCTTAGTGATAAAGTAAAGCAATTACATGGCGATTGCATTTCATACAATAAAGCGACAACCATAAGGCTCCTGCCAGTTGCCGATAACTTTTACAAAACATGATGATCTCATACAACAATTTATATGTCATCACGCGTTGACCATATCACATCACAACATGCCCTGCAAAAACAAGTTAGACGCCCTCTACTTTGTTGTTGCAAGTTTTATGTGGCTGTTACGGGCATCTAGCAAGAACCGTTCTTACCTATGCATCAAAAACACAGTGATTTTTTGTCAAGTGTGCTGTTTTAACCTTCAACAAGGACCGGCTGTAGTCAAACTCGATTCAACTAAAGTTGGAGAAACAGACACCCGCCAGCCACCTGTGTGAAGCACATCGGTAGAACCAGTCTCATGAACGCGGTCATGTAATGTTGGTCCGGGCCGCTTCATCCAACAATATCGGTGAATCAAAGTAAGATGTTGGTGGTAAGCATTATGACTATTATCGCCCACAACACTTTGTGTTCTACTCATGCATATCATCTACGCATAGACCTGGCTCGGATGCCACTGTTGGGGGACGTAGTAATTCACAAAAATTCCTACGATCACGCAAGATCTATCTAGGAGATGCATAGCAACGAGAGGGGAGAGTGTGTCCACGTACCCTCGTAGACCAAAAGCGAAAGCGTTATGTTAACGCGGTTGATGTAGTCAAACGTCTTCATGATCCAACCGATCCAAGTACCGAATGTACGGCACCTCCGTGTTCAGCACATGTTCAGCTCGATGACGTCCCTCGAGCTCTTGATCCAGTAGGGGTCGAGGGAGAGTTCCGTCAGCACGACGGCGTGGGGACGGTGTTGGTGGTGTGATCCGCGTAGGGCTTTGCCTAAGCACTACAACGCTATGACCGGAGGAGTAAACTTTGGAGGGTGGCACCGCACACGGCTAAGGAACAACTGTTGTGCCTTTGGGGTGCCCCCCACCCCTGTATATAAAGGAGGAGAGGGAGGAGGCCGGCGGCCATGAGGGGGCGCGCCAAGGGGAGTCCAACTAGGATTCCCAATCCTAGTTGGACTCCCTTTCTTATTCCAAGAGGGGGAAAGAGGGAAGGAGTGGGAGAGGAAAGAGGGGGTCGCGCCCCCTCCCCTTAGTCCAATTCGGACTCCCTTGGGGGGTGCGCGCCACCCTGCGAGCTGCCCTCTCCTACTCCCTTATGGCCCATTAAGGCCTATAACTTCCCCGGGGGGTTCCGGTAACCCCTCGATTCCCTGATAAATATCCGAAACATCCCGAAACCTTTCCGGTGTCCGAATACCTTCGTCCAATATATCAATCTTTACCTCTCAACCATTTCGAGACTCCTCGTCATGTCCGTGATCTCATCCGGGACTCCGAACAAACTTCGGTCACCAAAACACATAACTCATAATACAATTCATCATCGAACGTTAAGCGTGTGTACCCTACGGGTTCGAGAACTATGTAGACATGACCGAGACACATCTCCGGTCAATAACCAATAGCAGAACCTGGATGCTCATATTGGTTCCTACATATTCTACGAAGATCTTTATCGGTCAAACCGCATAACAATATACGTTATTCTCTTTGTCATTGGTATGTTACTTGTCCGAGATTCGATCGTCGGTATCATCATACCTAGTTCAATCTCGTTACTGGCAAGTCTCTTTACTCATTCCGTAATGCATCATTCCATAACTAACTCATTAGTCACATTGCTTGCAAGGCTTATAGTGATGTGCATTACCGAGAGGGCCCGGAGATACTTCTCTGATACACGGAGTGACAAATCCTAATCTTGATCTATGCCAACTCAACAAACACCTTCAGAGACACCTGTAGAGCATCTTTATAATCACCCTGTTACGTTGTGACGTTTGATAGCACAAAAGGTGTTCCTCCGGTATTCGGGAGTTGCATAATCTCATAGTCAGAGGAACATGTATAAGTCATGAAGAAAGCAATAGCAATAAAACTAAATGATCATTATGCTAAGCTAACGGATGGGTCTTGTCCATCACATCATTCTCTAATGATGTGATCCCGTTGATCAAATGACAACACATGTCTATGGTCAGGAAACTTAACCATCTTTGATTAACGAGCTAGTTAAGTAGAGGCATACTAGGGACACTCTGTTTGTCTATGTATTCACACATGTACTAAGTTTCCGGTTAATACAATTCTAGCATGAATAATAAACATTTATCATGATATAAGGAAATATAAATAACGACTTTATTATTGCCTCTAGGGCATATTTCCTTCACTGACCTCTTCCTCAACAGCAACATAATCTTCATCCTCAGAGTCTGAGTTTCTCTTCTTCCTTGTCCTTGTTGCTGCCTTGGGCAAGTTGCTTGGGGTGCTTCTACTACCCTCATCATAGCTACCAGAGGGACTAGTGCCCTCACTCAAGTTAACTTGCTCTTCAGACTTGTGATGGCTGTCACTTTGATCTGACATAGCTGGCACTGCAAACTGAAAGCTGGCCCTGTGAATAGATGTAGTTGAGATAGATTGGGTGAGCATCACAAAGTGCAGAATTTTGCAAAACAATTGAGTCAAAAGCTTAGTTTTAGTTTTCTACAGAAAGCATTTTGGAGCTACCAATTCGTTAAACTCGGTGACACCGAAGCAATATTAGAGTCTGAACTAGTGTATTCGGTCAGACCGAGACACGGTAAGGTGACTCCGAGATTGCTAGGGTTTCACTGAGAGTTGAACTCGGTCACATCGATTTGCAAGTTTCGGTCAGACCGAAAGATACAAGTGCAATGGCCTAGGCCAAATCGGTGAGACCGATTTCTACAACTCGGTCGGTCCGAGATGAGTTCGGCGGAAACCTAACCCTAAATTTTTGAATCAAAACTAATCTACAGGAAGTTTTTTGCTGGATAGAAGTATCTCAAACATAGAAAGAATCATGGCATTGTCTTTGTGCTAAGAATCGAAGTGAGAAAGCACAAAGCATCGAACACATACCCTAACTTGGCGATGAGCTCGCTATGGCGACAATGGCGGTGAAGATTCCCATTGACGGCAGTGGAGACCTGCGGCAGGAGGTCGCTGGCGATGAGGAGACGATCCGGAGACTCGAGTCGGCAGAGCAAGATACGCGCGGGCGAAGGGTTTCGGAGCAATTTCCAAAAATTGACCCGTGGGTATATATATCCTGACCCTATCGGTGTGACCGAGTGGAACAACTCGGTGGCACCGAGATGCAGAATCTCAAGCGGTTACTGCAACTCGGTGTGACCGAATAGTTCTAATTGGTTGCACCGAGATTGAAAACCTAGATCAACTCAATGAACTCGGTATGACCGAAAGGAATGAATCGGTCAGACCGAAATACACAGAAAGGTTTTGGAAGTTTAAGTCTATGATGAATCGGTGGCCCCGAGTGCTCCTCACCCAGAGGGTTCAAATCTGACTTGATCAAACTTTGTGATGTAGCATGAATAGAGTTTGAGATGAGAAAAAAGCATAGATAGCTAGAGGAAGTTTTAGGCATTCTTGTCCATCCATTTGGCAAAAGAAAAAGAGCCAAACAATCAAAGCAACAAATGGATGTCCTCGAATGGGAAAATATGCAATCAACATGCTCACACAATAAGATGGCAAATGAAATATGTGGCAAAGCATGCACAAACACTCTAGCATCTATCAAGCAATTGGCGATGACTAGGTCATCTATATATGTGTATATTGACTGAGGAGTCAAATGAGAACATATGATCGTAGGTCATACTCATCGTTTAAGCATAAGTGGGGTTACCACTTTTACATAAAGCATTGTTGTGTTCAAACCATTAGAGTTGCTTTAGCTCAATTCTTAGAGTAAAGCTCCCCCTAGATGTGATTACCCCCCTAAGAGGGATGAACTAACCTTGGGTTTTGTCGATGATCACTTCATGTAGATGTTGAAGATGTGGATGCTCAATGTTGATGTAGATCATTTGGAGCAATCAGTTGGAGTGAGTTGCACTTTCAATACGTACATGGGTTAGTCCCACAAGGAACACACAAGGATATCCATAGACATAGAGTGAAGTACACACAAGATGATGTCCATGAAAGCATTATATTACCTTGTCCCTTGTCTTACCAACAAGAGGGTTTGTGACTCCTTGAACTAGTGCAAGATGTGGAAGTTGATTGCACTTGTCATTGCCAAAATAAATGTGAGTGAAGTATGTTGGCAGAGTCAGCCTCAAGAAATCTTTAGTTCTTCTTCGAGATCCACATCAACTTGATGGGAATCCTTGGACTTGTAGTCGTACTTGATGAAGTACAACTTGATGTAGTCTTGGGAACCCACTTGACCAAGGCCTTAGGAGCTTCTTGATGTCTACTACGCAACTTTATTCTTGTAGACACGTGTTGGGCCTCCAAGCGCAGAGTTTTGTAGGACAGTAGAAATTTTCCCACAAGTGGATGACCTAAGGTTTATCAATCCGTGAGAGGTGTAGGATGAAGATGGTCTCTGTCAAACGACCCCACAACCAAATACAAGAAATCTCTTGTGTCCCCAACACACCCAATACAATGGAAAATTGTATAGGTGCACTAGTTCGGCGAAGAGATGGTGATAAAAGTGTAATATGGATGGTAGAAATATATTTTTATAATCTGAATAAATAAAAACAGCAAGGTAGTAAATAGTAAACGGGCACAAAACCGGTATTGCAATGCTTGAAAACAAGGCCTAGGGTCCGTACTTTTGCTAGTACAATCAATCAACAGTGCTAACATAGTTGGATCATATGATTATTCCTCAAAGTGCAATAAAGAATCACTCCCGAGTTCCTATTAGCGGAGAACAAAAGATAGAAATTGTTTGTAGGGTACGAAACCACCTCAAAGCTATTCTTTCCGTTCGATCTATTCAAGAGTTCGTACTAAAATAACACAAAGCTATTTTTTCCGTTTGATCTATCCTAGAGTTCGTACTAAAATAACACCAAAGCAAATTCATATTCATAATAATCAATCCACACAAAGAACTACAAAGGGACCCCAAAGTTTCTATCGGAGAAAAGATAATGAAAACATGCATCAACCCGTATGCATAGATTACCCCAATGTCACCACGGGAATCCGCAAGTTGAGTGCCATAACATACATCAAGTGAATAAATATGATACCCCATCACCTCAAGTATTCATACCGCAAGACATACATCATGTGTTCTCATATCTGAATATTCAATCTGACAAGACAAAACTTCAAAGGGTAAAGATTCAATTCATCACAACAAGAGTATATAGGGGAGAAACATCATATGATCCATCTATGTTAACAAAGCCCATGCTATAGATCACGAGAAAGAGAGAGATTAAACACATACCTACTGGTACAAACCCTTAGCCCCGAGGGTGGACTACTCCCTCCTCATCGTGGTGGCCGCCGGGATGATGAAGATGGCCACCGGTGATGATTCCCTCCTCCGGCAAGATGCCGGAACGGGTCTAGATTGGTTTTTGGTGGCTACATAGCCTTGCGGCGGCGGAACTTCTGATCTAGGGTAACCCCGAAGGGTTTTGGAATATTTGTGAATTTATAGGGTAAAGAGGGGGTGCGGGAGGCCACTGAGGTGGGCACAACCCACCTGGGCGCGCCCTAGTGGGTTGTGCCCCCTCGGGGCACTCCCCAGGTGCTGCTCTGGCCCTTCTTGGGTGTTCTGGTCCATTAAAAATCTCCAGCCAGTTTTGCGGTGTTTGGACTCCGTTTGATATTGATTTCTTGCGATCTAAAGAAACAAGCAAAAACAGCAACTGGCACTGGGTCAATAGGTTAGTCCCAAAAAATGATATAAAGTTGCTATAAAATGATTGTAAAACATCCAAGAATGATAAAATAACAGCATGAATACTTCATAAATTATAGATACGTTGGAGACGTATCACTTCTTCAAATGCATCAATCTCCTCTTGAAGCTTGTCCTTGCCTTTTTGCTTCTGGTCTTGTGGTGGAAGATCATCTTGAGCTTGTGTCCCCTTGAAGGAAGTAGGACCATACTTCTCTTGTTGAGGAACAAACTTCGTCTTGGGGTATTGATCTTCTTCCCACTCAACTCCATTGGCATTGAACTTTCATTCAAAACCAACATCTTGATTCTTCCGGTGCCTTCCTTACTTGCGTACAATTTCCTCAAATTGCTTACTTCTGGCAAGGCTCTTGTAAACATCTTTCTCTACAATTCCCTTCAATAAGCTATTTTCTTGCTCAAGTGTAACTTGGCTAAGAGAATCATTAGTGGAACCAAGAGAACTACTAGAAGCAACAATGTTGGATTTAGCATGATTATTGTTACTACTAGATGAAGAATCTTTCTTACTCTTGTTGCTAGATTTTACATGTGGCATGTAAGTGGACAAGAGTAAACGCTTGACAATGGAAGAAGAACTTTTCTTATGAAGATCATCTTGATTGCTTTTAAGAACCCATGCTCTTGCTCTAGGTTGAGCTTTTCAAAGCGTAGCTTCTCATGAGTCTTTAAAAGTTGTCGATGATCTTCTAAGGTAGTTTCATGAGCTAACTGTTTGACACGAGAAAAATATCTAGGACTCCGCGAGAAGGGAAGGGGGCGTATTTCTCTCTTGCCGGGAAAGGGAAAAGTAAATATGCGGGCGTGGCAGTGTATCGTAGTACACAAAGAAAAAAGGGTATGGGAAACAAGTATTTCATTTATCTCATTGGAGAAACAAAATTACAAGATCCCATAAACAAAAAGTGCGCTCCATGGCCTACTAGCGCGGCCAACCCGACTGTGGCGATTGCGGTCTCCTCGTTCCCGGGCCTCGGAAGGCTCCCGGTTAATTACTCCCGCGGGTTGCTCCGCGGGATACCTCCGATTAAGCCGTGTGGTCGTCTTCGTCGTCTTTGCTTCGCGTTCTCCATGCATGATGATGGTGATGTGTGTGTGGGCGGCGGTAGAGCCCGTGTCCTCGTCGGTACACGCGCCGCATGTAGCGTGGCCTTAGCGGTGGCCGCGCCCGCCCTCGCCGTCGTGCCTCATCGGTCTTGGTGGCGTTGGAGTAGTTGGTGTTGGGGTAGCATGGGTCGCGCTCGGCTTAGACTTCTCGACGACAGGTTACTTCATTAGGGGGTGCAAGGGGCTACGCCTTGCGGGAGTAATAGTTTAGGGAGACCGGCGTCAGTGTAAAAACTGACGCGCGCTCACATGGGCGTGGCCAGGGTGGTTGGCACCTCGTCTTGGCTAGACGCCGAGTATTCGGCGACCCGCCAAGACAAAGGGGCCGCCTCACGAGGTCGTGGAAAGGTGGCGTTGTAGAGGCCGCGTCGCCTTGGGCTGGTGCTACGCCAAAGGGTGACCTGTACATCGACGACGCCATGGACCTGTACGCCAAGGACCTGTTCGCCATGGTAGGTGCACCTCTCGAAGGAGGGGCCGGTCTTGTACTGTGTTGCTGCAAACTCTGGTTCGACCAAAGATCTGTACGCCATGAAGGGGGAGCGAGTCCCGGGCCGCGTTGTCACCGAGCTCCGATTCCGCCACACCGTCTCCTCTAAGAAACGTGGTGCAAATCTTGTACGCTTGTAATCTATTCTCAATTGACCTATCCATCAGGGACGTGCACCTCATGAAGGAGGGGCCGGTCGTGGGCCGCGTAGTTGCGGACACTAGTTCCGTCGAGGATCTGTACGCCATGAAGGGAAAGGCGAGTCTCGTGCTGCGTCGTCAGCGGGCTCCGGTTCCGCCACGTCGTCTCCTCCAATAGCGCGGTGCAAAACCTGTATGCCTGTGTCTCTTTCATGATGAACCTGTTCATCGTGGCCCTGAGCGTCGAGGATCTGTGCGTCGCGATCTGAATTTCATGACCTGTTCACCAAAGACCTGTGTACCAAGAACGTGAAAGCCGGTCTCGGGCTGCGTCGTTGGCGAGCACCGACCACGCCTTGGTCGCGACACTCAAGAGGATGATGGGCTTGTGTAGATAAGCTCCAGTAGTATGATGGTCCTGTGTACTCGGATGCATGTTCATGAAAGTGAGAGAGAAGAGAAAAATAATCAGAGGATCGCCTCACCATCCGGGAACGTGGGCCTCCCCTCCATCTCACGGCCGGCTAGTTCCTCCTGGCGCTTGTACGAAGCGGTCGCCGGTGTAACGGTGTTGGTGTTGCTTGCGTGGTGAATGGATGTGCGAGGCTCCGAGGACTCCCTTGCCGCCGAGCGCCTCCACGAGATGCGTTCTCACGATGGCCTTTGGGCCTCTGGTTGCTGCGTTCCTCCCTGCGATGGATGTGAAGGGCGGCGGCCTTGCGGCGTCTACGGGTGCCTGTGTGTTATGGGTGGATGGGGTGCTGCGTGTGCGTCCTCTCTTAGGTCTTCCTCGATGCGTACCTGTCTCCAGCGAAACCTCCTTGTGTCTGGCCATCATCATCGATGTTTGATCCTGCTTGAGGTCAGAGTGGCACGGTTGCCACAGTCGATGTGCCGGCCAGCCTTGCGCCATCTCGGCGGCCGTCGTTTCCGATCATCTGATCGGCCGCGGGGCTGCCATGTTCGTCGACGCTGCCGCCACAGGCGCGTCTTCTCCTTGCTCTGGTGTGCCCGGATGCGATCTCACGGTGGCCTTCCTCCGGGTCTTCCCTCGGCTGTTCTCCCTTGATGTTTCTCTTGATGCGATCTGGTGTATTAAGAATAGAAAGAAAAAAAGGAACGAGTCATTGAAGAGAAGAGCACCATACGTGCCCTTGCATGCATGTGCCATGCATCTCGAGATGTCTCCACGCTTTCTGAAGAGCTAGCCTGACTTGACACGCAACGGCGTCGTGTGTGTTGCCGTCGCCGTCGTCGGGCTTGGACAGGTGCCACTGCCGCCGCCGCGGCGTCCTCTTACCGGTCTTCTTGCATGGGTCATGGGTACTTGCATCGTTGCGACGAAGCCGCCGGCCGTACTCGCCGCTGCCGTGGACGCGTCATCTCCGTCCCGATCTTGCCGATGCTGCCGCCAGGGGCGCATCTCCTCCTGGTCCTCTCCCCGTCCGGAACGGTGACTTGCTCTCTGTATTTATAGGGAGAGAGGCGGGTGCTGGCTGCGTTGTTGGAGCCACGCCACGGCCGTTCGTATGTTCTGATTTTCTTGGACGAGATATAGATGAGTCGTTTGTCAAATCTTATTAGCTCCGTTCAAGCTTATCTTCTCTTCTTGAGGTGCATGATCCGATCGACGGGCACGAGTGTATTTAGATACGAATTTGGGACGTACGCGTCTAGCCGGGCCGATCGCTGTACATGGAGTTTGGCCAGTACGTGCACAGTAGTCATCGTGGCCGCCAGGCTGGACGTGCATTGTGCTGATGTACCTATTGCCACTCCATCGTCCCAAGAGCCTGCGCGCATGTTGCTACACAATATTTGGTCTTCGATGTATGCATGTAATACATAGGCAATTTTGCCATTGCACCACATACAAGGTTAATCAAGAGGTCAGCCATGCATGCATTAGTCCATGTGTGCATATTCACTCTTTCGTGGGTATCCTGCATTGTTTGCTACAAAACCGCGTCGAACAAATGCCCCCTCGCCAAGTTGAGTTCGAGCGCAGAGCGATCAAACTCGATTTGGTGAAAATACGTGACCATTTAGTGCAATTTCTTGCAGCCTTGGTTCAATTTTTTTAAGATAGTGCCGGTAGATCCTTCAGCATTTTCTCTTATGTGGTAATTTGTTGGGCCATGTAGCAGCTATGGCGCCAATCAACAAAGTCACCTCAGCTTACACCCATTCTGTAGCGAAATACCGTGCCACATTTTGGAGAGTTTTTATCAATCTAGTCGCGACCGCCTAACAACTGCTGTGCCAGTCGACTAAATTGAAGGGTTTCACAGATTCATGATGGCCGCACTGGCGCATTACACTGCTCCCAATGTCTTTGTTTTTTATGTAGACGAGAGACCGGAAAGACCTCAGTAACTCGCCTCATCGTGAATGATGCAACACCAAGCTATTTATGGCGATGCAGGTTGGTGATATCGCCAGGATGCCGTCGGCATCATGGATGATCGAGGGGATGATATTGCCCCCAAGCTTCATTGTAGTTGGAGACGGTGTACCGGAGTAACATCGGCGCCACCCTTATGAGCGCAGGTGTTGCCTTCTGGCGCCCATCGTTCATGATGGTGTAGATGATTGGTTGCCAGTGTGTAGCCGGCTGTACCATGGACGCATGGGTATTGCTGCCCCTAAGCGCTCGCGGTGTAGGTCGGTGTAGAAGTTTGATGTCGGGATGTCGTCGACGTTCGTGGCGTACGGGGTGGTTCCCTGGATTCCTCTGATGTTGTTGGTGTAGGAACTCGACATCGGGATGTCGTCAGGAACGTCAGGAAGGGCCTCTTCACTGGCTGCAAAGATGTTGGAGAACACAACAACAAGAAACACCAAACAAAACAAAGCGAACCAAGGGGAAAAAGGAAGCTCTGGTTAGGTTTTGAAATGTTGGCTTTCCCGTTATACACCAGCTATAGGTGTGACATCCGAGAAGGTTGCCTAAGGACTTGTCATTGGGAATTGTCGAAATACCATGACGATTACAACTGAATAACTGCATAAGCCTCGGTGTACATGTATGAAGACGCCGTGTTTCGGGATGCTTCCGAGAGGCAACAGAAATTCATATTCTAGCCCATCATCATGTGGAGGGGCCCCACAGCTCGCCATGCCCCCTGCACATGCCTCATGAACCCAGAGTCTTGGGTATGGTAGGTTGAGGGTAGATGGTTTTGGGAGAATAGCCTGGCGATTTTTCCTTCATGCCTTATCGAAGGGTGGTGAGCACCTACCTTCCGCCTTCATTCCAGTGGGTCTCTTACTCATTGGGACAAATTGACTGCTTCTTGTATTCTTGGATTATTTTGATTGCTTCTTGGAGCTTCACGATTTTTTTATCAGGGACTGCCTGTGCGGGCTGATTGATTGGCCGCACACTTCATGAACTTGCTTGAACTTTTTGTGGATTCTGCTTGCACTTCTTGAGGATTCTTCTTGCATGACTTCTCGAAAACCCACCTTGGGAACTTGGAAGGCAACCATTCAACTCTGTGTACTAGGAAAAACCCTCTAGCACTTTATGTGGAGCTTCTGGTGGCACACCCATGGGTTGTCATGTGACTACTCACCAAACCAACTTGTGTTGGGTCAGGCAGCCCTCCATGATCTTTTCCTATAGTCCTCCCTGGAGTGCGAGCCTCTGTGAACACGAGGCATGCCGGGAAACATGAAGAGTGCGGGGTCTCAGTACTCAGAAGTGTCCAAGTAATCATCTCCGCTGCCTCTGGAAGCATACACCCGGTACGTGTCGTGCATTGTGGGCGTAGGAGCCACTCCACCTGCAAATCGACACATTGTGCCGCCCTCCAACAAGTCCTAGGGTAGCCGAAACTTCAATCAACAGCGTAGTGCGATAGGGGGGAAGCCATTTTTTGTTGGACTTAGTCCGTAAAAATTGGGGAAAACTAGATATATCCACGCAATGCTAAGGAGAATGCATCATGGATCCGAAAGCCCACAGAAAAAGTTTCCCCAATGAAAATCCAGAAGGCAACAAAAGAGGCAAAATTTTAAGAAAAATAATTTTTAGAGGAACCTTCCGTGATTGGGGGCATAGGTCGGACTCCCTGGGAATCGACGAGCTCATATGCTCCCTCTCGTAGACTTGCTCCATGACATATGGTCCTTCCCACATTGTCTCGAACTTGCCCTTCGTCTTGCATCAAGACGATGGGCCGCCTGAGCATGAGGACCAACTCGCCTTTTGGGAAGACGCGTTGCCTGACGAGCTTATCGTATGCTCTCAGCATATTCCGGTGGTAAAGCTCCAAGTTCTGTAGGGCATGAAATTGCCCCTCTTCAAGTTCATCGAGCTCCTGGAACCGCAGTTGTACCTATTCATCTTGGGCAATCACATCTTGGATAGCCACCCTCAAAGAGGGTAGCTGGACCTCTAGTGGTAGGACCGCCCCACTCCCGTAAACGGGAAAAATTGGAGTCGCTTGTGTTGGGGTACGGACTGCGATGCGGTACGCCCATAAAGACTTGAAGAGATGGTCATTCCAGTCTCTCCTATTCCTTGTCACCGTCTTCTTGAGTATCTTGCCGAGCGTCTTGTTGAAAGCCTTGATCGCACCGTTAGCTTGAGGGTAGTAGCTGGTGGAGTAGTTCCACTTGATCTTGTACTTCTCCATGAACCTGTACATCTTGTTGGACTTGAAGGCCTTGCCGTTGTCGGAGGTGATCCGATGGGGTATCCCAAAACGATATATGATGTTTCGCTCTAGGAAATTGATGACGTTGTCACTCTTCACCTCCCGTAGCGGAACAGCTTCCGCCCACTTTGAGAAGTAGTCCGTCGCGGAGAGGATGAAGGGATGCCCCCTGGAAGAAGGAGGGTCGATAGGGCCAATGATGTTGATTCCCCAGGCATCGAATGGCTAAGAGGGAATGGTAGGGTGAAGAGGGACCGGTGGCCTGTGCTTGAAATCACCATGAACTTGACAATTGTGGCACAATCTAGCCACCCAAAGGCAGTCTGCCATAATGCCGGGCCAGTAGTATCCTGCTAGACATATACTATGATACATCTTGGCCCCCTTTGGTGCCCGCCGTAGACTCCATGATGCATCTCCGGCAGGATCTTGTCGGCTTCACTTCGGTTGACGCATCGAAGTAGGACCTCTTGCCCATGCGAACGCCTGTATAGGACACATGCTTGAAAAAGATAGAAAGGGAGTCGTCGTTGTAATTGGCGCCTCGTGACAGGGTCGTCGGGGAGGCTCCCATGCTTGAAGTAGTCGAGGAATGGTTGCAGCCACTCTCCCTCCTCTACGACATTTTTCATGACGGTATTGACTTCGTACTCCGCCGGGATGAGCTCCAAGACAGCCGGGAGTAGCCACCTTTCTTCCACATTCACCTGCATTGTTTTATTATCTGGAAGCACCAATGCCGCTGCTAGTTTTGCCAAGGCATCAGCAGGCGCATTTCTGCTTCGTGGGACATGGAGAACTTCAACATGTTGAAAATTTTCCATGAGGGTCCGGGCCGCAATGTAGTACAGCACCAGTTCAGGCTTGTGAACTTCATAGATGTCGTTGACTTGACGAACTATCAGCTGGGAGTCACCAAAGGCCCGTAAAGAACGGACTTCCATGGAGAGCACTAGAAGAAGGCCAAAGATGAGCGCCTCATACTCCGCTTCGTTATTTGAGCATTCTTATTTGAGGAGGGAGATTGAGTGATACATCACTCCTCCTTGCGGCATCTTGAACACCAAACCTGCGTCTTCCCTTCGCCTTGGGGCTCCGTCAGCGTCGGCGTCTGTGCGGAAGGCGCCATCAAAGTAGAGCTCCCACGGTGTGTCAAGGTCGACGGTGAAGACCTCCTCATTAGGAAGGTTGGTGATGATGTGGTGGCATAGAAGGGTGGAGCGGTACGTCCGTTGCTCCGGCGATGCTTAGCTGTATCCCTCCAGCTTGTCAATGTCCGATGATGAAGATGTCTGGCCTCGTCAGCTCAGACAGATGGGTGTCCTTCGCCTCGTCGGTGCCCGGCCTGGTGGTGTCCACCTCATCAGTGTCGGACTATGTGTGTCTTGCCTTTGCCTCGTCGGTGCACGGCAAGATATGGGTAGCTTCATCAGAAGAGAGACATGTCGGTGAAGTGGCTTCGCCTCGTTGGAGCTTGGACTATGTTGGGGAAAGGTGTTGATATAGAAGTCGGAGTAGACTTGGGTGTCGCCGTGTGGCAGCGTTGCTTGAAGATGACGACAATATGAGCTCGTCGATGTAGACCTCGGGACGTCGCAGTTACGGGGTGACATCTGCTCGGTGTTGACGGTTAGCGTCGAAGAATGGTGGCAAGCTGGTGTAGTCGGCGTCCTCGCCAGATGAAGAGTTGATGAAGTTGGCGACCGATGCATCGTGTCGATGTAGTCGAATGGCGGCGTGTCGGTGTAGTCGGCGTCCACGCCGGGTGTGAAGCCGATGAAGATGGTGACGGCATGTTGATGTAGTGGTCCTCCTCGTCGAGCCAGGGGTTGATGTTGATGGCCCCGACGTAGTCGTGGGTGCTGAACGTGGAAGTTGTAGAGGATGGTTCGAGCGCCGTGGTTGCTGAGTGGTGTGACATGTTGATGTCGCCCATCCGATGATGTCCACGGAGACACATCTGGTTCTGGCCTTGTGGGCACGCGTCCCAGCATGATGGTGATGATGCTTGATGTTGCTAAATCATCCTGTACCTGAAAATACATATGCCCGTACTATGCAAAATATTGTATAAATCAATGTTTAATTACGTTGGTTTGACTTGAACGCCATGTTGGATTAATTGATGCCATACACGTGAGTATGTAGACATCTATTGGCTGGTTGAAGACGTCTACATGGTGGATGCCAATGAAACTTCACAGTTCCTGCCTCGGCATGACCTTCGTTGGCGCGCGTGGTCGCTGCCTCGGGGCGCATGCGTGTAACTACCGCCGTTTGCCATCGCGAGGGAGACAACGTGGATTGAAATGGAGTGCATCTCATGCTAGGACATGGTTGATGAATACATGAAGTAGACAAAGGGCAAGCCGTAGTCCACGGCAAGTCCGGATCGCTACCTGGCAGCCCCATCGTGTAACCTTCATATTTGGCGAGGTAGTGTGAGGGCAGAGCTAGCAGCCGGCCATACGCAGGCAAGCTCTGATCGTTCCCGCCACCGTCTTTGTGGAGGTTCCATCGCCCGCTTGTCGGATGCACCGTTGAGGTAGATGGTGAGGACGCCGGGCTGCACGCCGGCGGCCCCGGTGACAACGCCATGGAGGTGGACATGGCGCGGGGGTTGTACGCCGGCATGTTGGATATGGCGCCTGGTTGCGGGTGGGCAGCTTCGATGTTGTTGTGGCGGTGTAGATGGCACCGGGCCGCACGCCGGCTGTACCCTCGACGTCGCCGGTGAGGTGGAGTTGGCGCCGAGCTACTCACCGACGGCCTCGCCGACGTCAACGTCGTGGCGCCTGGCGCGTCCATGGAGTTGCAGTTGTCGGAGTGCCAAAGTTTGGCGCTCGTGTTGATTGTTGATGTAGCGTGTAGCGAGAAGCACTAGTAAAAAAAATACACTTCCGTGATGATACGTGTTTGTCACAGTAGGTCGCGTTTTTTGTCATGCATGTACATCCATGATAATTTTATGACAGAATCAAGATAGTCATACCTGTGTTGTCATAGAAGTGTTCCATGACATTACCAAAATTATCATCACGGAAGTGTCCACTTCCATGACGATAAATCGCGCGTCACAGAAGTGCTTTGGTCAAGGGTGACCGACACGTGGCATCCACCGTAACGAAACGCCGTTAAGCTATCGG
The DNA here is from genome assembly GCF_018294505.1 of Triticum aestivum. NCBI lineage: Eukaryota > Viridiplantae > Streptophyta > Magnoliopsida > Poales > Poaceae > Triticum > Triticum aestivum. Next base: position 126,352,740 of record NC_057799.1, read on the forward strand.
GTCGGGTTTTGGATCCGATAACCTGTTAACAGCCCCGACCAATGGGAAATTTCCACGTGTAAAATTCTTATTGGCCGGACGAAACACGTGTCAGCTCGTCAGTGGGTCAGATAGGCGCCTATGATATGTAGACACGTGCCACGGCCCACCACTGGCCCATTTAGCTTACAAAGCCGGCCAGTTTGACTTGGTCAAAAGTTAACGGGCTAGCCCATGAAAAGCCTGTTAACGGTCTCTTCGCAAATAGCCCATTTTACGGCCCGTTAACTCACGGCCCATTAGGCCCTAAAGGAAATCGGCCCAACAACATCATGTGGGCCGTCAAATATAACACCAGCCCATTTCACTTTCGGCCCATGTATGGCCCACGACGTCTTTCGGCCCATATGAGGCCTTCGTATCTTTCGGCCCTTTACAGGCCCACGATGACTCTAGCCATAATGAACAGTAATTTTCTTTATACCCGTTAACGGCCCGTGATTTACATGGGCCGTTTCCAGCCCGTGTTAGCTTTCGGCCTATTGACGGCCCATACGTTCTTAGGCTCCTTTTCGGCCCTCGATTACTTCCGGCCCGTTACTGGCCTGTTCCCCTAATGGGCCAAATTCGGCCCATGGCAAGAGTCGGCCCGTTACTGGCATGTTCCCCTAATGGGCCAAATTCGGCCCATGGCAAGAGTCGGCCCGTTACTGGCCTGTTACCCTAATGGGCCAAATTCGGCCCATGGCAAGAGTCGGCCCGTTTCTGGCCTGTTAACCCGTTGCGCTGTTTCCAGCCCGTCCTATATTCTGGCCCATTAACGACCCGTTATGCCTGTGACAGAATTAAGCCTTTGCTATCCTACAGCCTGTTAACGGCCTGTTACCGTGCTGGGCCGATACCAATTACGCCCGATTACGGCCCATGTAGACCCATTTATCCGATGGCCTGAGGCCCACCGATTATAGGCCCATTTATCGACGGCCCGTAGGAGACCCATGGATCCTACGACCCGTATATGGCCCATGGTAGTTGCGGCCACTAGCAAACCAGGGAAAAAGAAGACTACGAAATAAATAAGGCCGAAACTAACGCTAGGCTATTAAGGCGATTGCACATATTACATCCACTCGGCATCAAAGATCGCCACCAGTGCAAATATAGGGAACACCCTACACTATACAAAAATGGCTTGCTGTTTTCTTCAGCCGGTGGCTGCACGTTAAGAATAAATTTTGTATCGCACCAAAACAAATTACAACTATATAACAAAAGGAAGGTTGGCATAAAACTTAACAGTCTAGCAGATAAATGCACCACCAGAAGTTCAGAAGCTCAGTTCATTTGACCTGACTGTTACGTTTTCATGCTGTATTGTCCGATCGAGCACCATAACCCTCGCCTTCATTTCCCCTAGGCTCCTGAACAACATAGCAAATGTCTGATAGTCTGGTTTCAAAACCATGCATATCTTGACGACATTGAGCAATGTTTCTCCTTGTTTCACAAAGGGTCTCTGTTAGGGAATGGACTTGTGTCTGGAGCGCAGATACAACATTGCTTTGAGCTTGCATATCTTGATCATGAGGCAGTTTGGACGATATTGCCTTAACAACCAACCCAGTATTACGCAGGAACGTGCTTTTGGCACTGTTAGTGGACAGGTACTGACCCACTGCAGCAAGAGCTGACATTGCGGTTATAGTTGCCTCGCCACCTTCAGAAGGTGGCGGTTCCACCATTTTTTCCATAGCTTGCTGAAAAGTTGAGGTTTTACATTAGTAGTACCAGAACAGAAGATATTAAGGAGGCAGCAAAACCAAACAAAATAGCTTTGGTCTATATACATAACTTATTCTGGTGAACCCATGTAAAATATTAGTTGTATTTTATTGCAAAGTACATAATAAAACCAGGTTCCAAACATATGACCATGTACCATCGCTAATGTATTGTCTATTTCTTCACATTGTATTGAGGGCTAAGGATAAAGAGACGAAGTTTATAATACGGTAAGCATAGTATGACATCATTCATATCACAAAACAACTGAGAACAGACAAACAGGCAATTGAAACGTTGTGTGGGCAAGTCCAGCACGGAACTAGATTACGGGTCAAGATCAAAGGAACATCACTCCTCTCTTTTAAACCTTGTAAGGTGCAATGATACACTAAGACAATTGTGTATAAAATTGAAAAGAGTAATAGACATTGGCTGCAAACCATGCAGTTCAAGGCACAAGTCAGAGTAAGTAGTAGTTAAATGGCATGAGGATTAAGGACTTACAACAGCGTCTTTGACTGGTGTAGTCATGCCCTTCTTCTTGCTGGTGTGACAGTCCTTGAAGATTTCCACAGCATTTGGTTCACGTACTTTTTGGTCCTTGCGGGCTTTCCTCTGCATTTCGAACAAGTCAATATAGATCTAATAATATGGTACAGCGAAAAGAGTGAAACAACAGCTAATTACAAGAGCCTCGCTGTGTGCAATATAGCTACGAGATCCTATCGTCTGTTGGAATTTCACTTTCGTACGGTTGGCCTTGTTCTTTGAACAGTTCACCTACAAGAAGATAGATTTGTGTGGCACATGCGTAAATAGGACTTCAACATGTATAAGCTAAGCAGACTAGCACATGCAGTTTAACCAGATTGGAAGAATTACAATCTAGACACCATATGCAACATGCAACCACATATCACGCTGCCAAGTTAGAGCAAGCACCTGCGATGCTAGTGTAGGGGAAATGTTGTAATCAACTACAGAGCTACGTTCACTATCTTCATCTAGCATTTCTGTTTCTTGAGAATCATGTCGGGAGGCTGACGCTGCATTCTTTAAATGAGGAGTAGTCCCCTTGCCTGCCTGCCTTGTCATAAGTGATTGATGAGGGATACACAAGAACATTAGTTTGATGTAAGAACATGGTTAATACATAGATGTACTAGTATGTACCAAAAACAGTAAGGCATGTCATATTCAAAGGTATAATGTGTAAGCTAAGCAGATGCAATTTAACCAAATTGGAAGCAATACAAGCTAGACATCCGGCTGGAGTGGTGAGCATGATCATCTAGGACCTAAGAGCCTGGTGGGAGGCGGGCTGCTTCGCCACCATCGCAGCTTTTTAGTTGGCTTCCAGGTGATGCCTATCTTTGCTGGGCTTGTCACTGGCTCGGCCAGTGCCCTGACTAGCTATTTGTCTTCTGGTGCTCACGGGATGGTGGTTCATGTAAAAAAATATCTTTCTTTATCTTACCGACTTCGGCCTTTCGAATACAAGCTAAACACCATATGGAACATGCGACCACATATGACACCGCGAAGTTAAAGCAAGCACCTGGGATGGTGGTTCATTGCGAGCGAGGTCATCAACTCCAGAGCTACATTTACCGTCTCCATCTGCTGACACTGCAACCTTTATAGCGCTGTAACGTGTCTTGCCTACCCGCATATGAAGCTGGAGCGACTTCTCTCTTTTGTTTTTGGCTTCTCTCATGGCAGCAGAGTCTGATATACCCTTGCATAAAAACACAATAGTGAGAGTAAGGGTGAAGTGTGTGCAGAACTAGTGCACTGTAAAAGTAGCAGATAGCAGGTGGCTGAAAAATAAATGACAGGAGACATATGATAGCTCTACAACATTGCATGACAAACAAAATTAGATTCTACTGCGTATGATTTTGTAATATATGAGCACAGGAAATGCAGGTACTCCTCCAGCACACCACCACATGTGGTCATATCTAAGATAACAGTCGACTTAAAATAAATAAGTCACTCGATTTTTTTAATGAATCGTCCAATCTATAAGGAACGGGCAGATGGCCTTCGTCTACCTCCCGCCAGTCACTGTTGACGATCTTTCTCGAACCGCCAGCGACCACCGGCCCAGACCCCTGCCTCCGCCGCCCCGCCCTCCCATCGACCTCACACCACCGCCGTGCTTGGCAGCGCCCCCAGGCCATCCCTTTAATCCCGGCCGACCTCCAGATCGGGCGCCAGTAGCTCTAGGCCGCACACGCCCCTAAGATAAACACCAAGGCGCTGCTTCCCCGGCGTAATAGGCGTACTAGCGCCTGTTACGCCGGGGAATGCTTCCGTTAATTGGGAATCAACTGGCCAGAAATTGAAATTCAGGGGGGCGACGGACCTCTAGCTAAGGTGAAATAGTATATGAGGAGAAACCTTATGCATCGCGAGTTACTAGGAACATCTAGTATCAAGAAGAAGCGGTCAACTAGTGTCTTCTATGGGATGAATACCGTGCAAGCAGAGACGTAAGATTTGCACGAATAAGGGAAGAGGAATACCTTTTTCGGTTGCCGGTGTGGTCACCTCCACATGTCGCGCCGATCTTCTTCTTTTTACCGGGGAAACCGGTGTTCTGGAGGGTGCAGCCTTGGACGAACCCATGGCCAAATTGTTGACTGTGTTGCTGTGGCCGTCTGTCGGCGGAGGGGAAGAAGATCTGAGGCGGCGAAGGACGGCGTATTAGGAACAGCTCTGGTGCGGTGGAGGGTGGCAAAGTTGGAGCGGCAGCGGTGAGGTGCAGGACAGTGGAACTGGCTCGGGTACGGACGGCTCGGCCTCGGCTTCAACTACTAGCCGTGGAGGGCGTTGCGGTGGACGACGACGTCGGGGTATCGGCTCCAGCGTGATGGAGGAGGGCGGCGGTTGATGGGTGGGATGGGTTGGCGGACGGAGGACGCTGGAGTTTCGCGGCTGGTGGAGAGGTAGTTTTGGCGCCCACGGAGTACGAATGGGGAATCGGACGGGTGGGGGGAACCATGTTTCGGTCTGGGACGCGCTTGTTTTTGGCTTTTTTGAACAGAAGATGGGACGCGCTTGTTTGAAATTTGGGGAAAGTACAAACTTTGCCCCCCTCTTAAATTTCGGACCTACTGCGGGTCGGGGGTAGGATGGTAATCCCAGGTGTCCCAAATAGTGGGCGGGAGCAATTTCGGCCGCGCGCATGTGTGCTTAGGCGGCCATTGTGTATGAATGTTTTTCGGATGCGGTTGTGTGGCGTCTAGATGAAGCTACAAACCTACCCCGGTTTAGACCTTTGGACGTCGGGCCGGTAGGTTTCACAGGTCGGAGTTATTAGAAAAGTAATTTCCTTGTACTACCAAACATTGGTCTCACGCGGTTTCGGGCGAGTAGAGGCTCTTTTGGCGCTTCGTTCGAAATTTTGAAACACAAGCATTCACGTTTAGAGTACTCTTGAACTATGAGGATTGACCTAAATAGACAACGTTATATTTGACCTTGTATGTTTGAAAACCTCATTAAATTATCCGCTTCTTTTTGAAACTTTGACACTTGAAAATCCTATAACTACGATTATTTTGGAATGGAGGAGCTAAATTTGAATCTATTTTGTACACGGCTACATATGCTATTATGTACAAAATCAGAGCAAAGATTGGTGCCCCCATAATTTAGGTATGGTTTACAAATGCCATGATATCAAATTCAAATAATTGAATGGACTTCATGTTGAATTCAATTTTTTTAAACCACCTTAAGTTGAATTCCAATGTATGCTAGTTCATAGGTAGCTATTTATAATGTCCATTGTGTAACTTTCGTATGTATAATGTGCTTTACACACACAACATGAACTATACTCACGTTTATATTCGATTGCTAAAGCGATGCATTGTCTGGAGTTCAAAATACTAACTATGTGGATCAATTGTGTCGACTAATAACATAGACATGCTCAAATTCGATAGAATCTAGATGTCTGATGGATCAATGACCGCTCCTTACGCGAATTGCAAATATCATGATCCCATCCTAATATTTGGATGCAATTTATATCTTTAATCAATGTGTAGAGCAGTCTTTTACGTGTAGTTTCACTCTCCATCGGTGGTCTCTCACACATGCTCACACACTCTCTCCCGAGGTGTCTTTCTCGCACACATGCTCTAGATATAACCCTCCCTCCCTCTCGTAACCATTTACAACTGTTTTCACTAACCTTTATCACAAGCACTCTTCCTCTCGCAAACATACACACGCACAATCCTCATCGACCCTTTCTATATACATGGACCTGCCTACGTGTCTCATGTACGCACATTATCTTTACGCCTGTCTCTCACGCATTGTCTCACACCTCTCTTCCTAATCGACGAGTATGATTCTAGCAGAGCATTCTGTAGGATGCCCCTTAAAGTTAGGTTGGATGAATAGTAATATCAGAGATAAAGGGGTTACCTTAGTCCGAGAACCTAGGGTTACAAATCCTAGCCGGCTTTGTCAGTGGACACAGAGTCCTTCACAATTCTGCTATGTTTGTCTTGTACGACTAGTCATCCATGGGTCTTCCTAAATGCGTCACGGGCCGACCAATGTGGCGCAGGACGGAACCGGACGAAGGGCCTCACCTCGACCCACTGGACCTCACGCGGTGACACCCCCCCCCCCCCCCCCACGTCTCATTATCTTCTCACACCCACACATACCAACACAAACACCACACACACAGAAAATTTCTCCTGGTGCCTCTATTCCCTCCCCCTTGCATATACACACTCAAGGGAATGGAATCTCTTGTCGCGACGTCATATTCGTCTCTCTCTCTCTAGACCACTCTCATTTCTCATGCTATCTCTCCCACGCCCCCCCCCCCCCCCGTCGGCCCCTCTATCCATGCCTCTCTCGAATACGTAATACACACACATACCTCTCTAGGCCCCGCCAAATGCATCAACTACACATTCACACATGTTACATCACGTACCCCATTGATCTAAAAAGCCCTCTCTTCACGTTTATTTCGCATACAACATTCCTTTTGAATAAAGTGTGGCCAAAAAATTATTTTAGAGTTTCTACATATATACAACATTACAAAGTTATATGGAGGAGTACGAACGCTAATTTGCATTGCATGGTGCCCACAATAATATTTATTCCGCACTGTGAATTTGTATATTTTTATACTATATACAAAGTTAGTCATAATAAAGAGAAACAAAGAGCATCTCTCTCTCCATCGCATACCCCCCTGTACGCCCCTTTCACGTATGCACACAAAACTATCTCCAGGTCCTCTAAAAGTAAGCCCCCAGAAAATTCACGCATGTTTCATCTTTCTCTCGCGATATATGCAATGACGATCATTGTATTTGAAGCGAAAGCACGATACGTACATTGGACTTCAGAATCCACTCATTACGGTCACCATTTACGTTTAGTGGTTATTATACAGTCACGGGCTCACCGTACAACTCCGTATTTGCTCATGACATGACTAGTTGACCAGTTAAACGGTCCACGTGGCACCTCTAGTGTTGCATCACATTACCTCACTACCATCGTGCCCACCTGTCTACTTGTATCTACTCTACATCTACACTCTTATAAAATACATAAAATACACTCTTATTAAAAAAAGAGTTGGTGATGATGGTGTGCCTGCCATCCTGCAATATAGGCCGTCCGATTTATATCTGACAGATAGGAAAGAAACTATGGCAATTTTGCAAAAAGGTACCCACACACCTCTCCACATTTGCAAATAAGGCCTTCCCTCGTTCATCCTTTTCTCTCACAAGATAAACAAGTCATACAAATGCATCTTGATGTTACGTGCAACGCACGGGCATCTTGCTAGTAAGAATGAAAACAAACGACAAAAAAAATATTTGAACGGTGGTTCGAAGTCATGACCGCGGGCACAACGGACAAGGTGGCCTTGTATTGGTATGCTGAGCCGTCTGTTTTAACACACAGGAGCTGGTGTGGTGATTATACACACACGCACGCATGCACACGAACTGCATCCACGCAACGCTCACACAAACACATGCACCCACGCACGCAACACTCACACGTACACACGCAGCCACGCACGCACGCAACACTCACACGCGCGCACGCAACACTCACACGCACACACGCACGCATGCATGCACACACCTGTGACGCCCGGTTAAGTAGGCCACGGTAATCCCACATTAATGGTGCCACGTGACCATGGTTACTGTTATTAAATTCGCGTTATATCAAAATCGATCCAAATTCAAATAGCATTTAAAGGCAAAGAACAAAAGTTTTCAAATGTTAAAACCAAAATGTTCGGGTTGTGACAAATATTGCATAGGTAATTATAGTGAAGAACCCATATTTAAATAAAATGTTTAAATGCACTATAGTGGATAAAACAGCGGCAAAACAATTATTTAAATGCTTTTAAATACTAAACAAATATTAAACTAGTCCTTTGGATCACCAAGTTTGTTGAGGAAGTGGCCTATGTTAAAATGCTAATTTAGGAGCGGGCGTTATATTTTTGTAAAAGGATTTACTAACTAAAATAAATACAAAAACAGAAAAGTGAAATAAATAATAGAAAAAGAAAATACAAATAAACAAACCCCCCCCCACTGGGCCAACCGACCCAGCTTCTAGCCAGGCCAGGCCCCGGCCGGCCCCCTCACTCCATAACCCCCCTGCCCCGAAACCCTAACCGCTGACCCGCACCCACTCCCCCCCCCACTCCCTCGTCTCTCCCTCTCCCCCCTCCCGATCCAGATCGGATCGGGGCTGACCCCGTGGCCGTCGCCCGGAGCCGCCTCGCCGGCCCCTGCCTCTGCCTCGCGCCCCCGTCCCCTCTCCCTTGACGCCCCTCGCCGTGCCGACCATGACTGCGCCTCAGCGCTCGCCACCGACGCCGCCCGGATCGCTACCTCGCCGGAGGCCGCCATCGCCGGTCTTCCTTCCCGTCTACGTCGACGCCGTCGTCCCCGTCCCCCACCACGAGCACCATTGCCCCGATCCCTGCACCGCGCCGTGAGCCCCCTCTTCCCCTCTCTGCCCTGCGCCGTCGCCCCGCATCGCATCTACGGCCGCACTACCCAGCCGTGGCCTCGCCGCCGCCTCGAGCCGTTGCCGCTCGTCGCGTGCTACGACGCCGCTCCCGCGCCCTGCCTCCCTCCGGGGCCGCGCTCGCCGTGCCCGTGACCCCCGCTGCGGTGCCCTGCGTTCACCCCGCTTCCGCCCCGCGGTGGCCCTGCCGCTGTGCCATGCCCCCGCGCAGTCTCGGCGCCCGGCGCCTGCCACCACAGTTGCGCCCTCCTGGGCGGCCTCCCCCGTCACCGGCAACCTCGCCCCGCACTGGGCGAGTTGCGCCCCTGCGCCCATCCCTGGCCGGCGCCGTGCCCCGCCGTGGCCGCCAGCGCCCACGCCCGCGTGCCCCTGGGCGTGCGCCCGAACGGGGCGCGCCCGTAACCCGTCGCCCGCGCCCTGTATGGCCTTTGGGCCAATGACAAACGGGGCCCACGCCCCTGAGAACGAAAATTTAAAAAGGTTTAAAAAATAAAATGATAATAATAAATAAAAATATTAAATAGTTAATTAGTTAATTAATTAATTAATTAACTTAATTAATCTAGTTTAATTAAACATATCCAATCCTGCTTAATTAAACCCTAATTAACCTGTTTAGTCTATGACAGGTGGGTCCCATTGGACCCACACGTCAGTTGACCCAGTCAAAGCCCTGTTGACTGCTGATGTCTTGCTGACGTCATGATGATGTCAACATTCATTATTCTGGATAATGTTGATTTAAAATAATTAAGTAAATTCTAAAAATGATTAAACCTTTGAAAATTAATATAAAATAAACCGTAGCTCGGATGGAAAAACTTTGTACATGAAAGTTGCTCAGAACGACGAGACGAATTCGAATACGTAGCTCGTTCGTCCACCACACATCCCTAGCATAGCGAACACGCAACTTTCCCCCTCCGGTTCATCTGTCCGAAAACGCGAAACACCGCGGATACTTTCCCGGATGTTTCCCCCCTTCATCGGTATCACCTCCTACCGCGTTAGGGCATACCTAGCACCGCGTGCCTCCCTATGTTTTGTGATGCTTTGTTTGCTCCGTATTTACTGTTTCTCCCCCCCTCTCCTTCTCCGGTAGACTACGAGACCGACGCTGCTGCTGCCCAGTTCGACTACGGAGTTGACGACCCCTCCTTCTTGCCAGACCAACCAGGCAAGCCCCCCCTTGATCACCAGATATCGCCTACTCTACTCTCTACTGCTTGCGTTAGAGTAGTGTAGCATGTTACTGCTTTCGGTTAATCCTATTCTGTTGCATAGCCTGTCATTGTTGCTACAGTTGTTACCCTTACCTGCTATCCTACTGCTTAGTATAGGATGCTAGTGTTCCATCAGTGGCCCTACACTCTTGTCCGTCTGCCATGCTATACTACTGGGCCGTGATCACTTCGGGAGGTGATCACGGGTATATACTATATACTTTATATATATGACACATGTGGTGACTAAAGTCGGGTCGGCTCGTTGAGTACCCGCAAGTGATTCTGATGAGGGGGCTGAAAGGACAGGTGGCTCCATCCCGGTAGAGGTGGGCCTGGGTTCCTAACGGCCCCCGACTGTTACTTTATGGCGGAGCGACAGGGCAGGTTGAGACCACCTAGGAGAGAGGTGGGCCTGGCCCTGGTCGGCGTTCGCGGATACTTAACACGCTTAACGAGATCTTGGTATTTGATCTGAGTCTGGCCATTTGGTCTATACGCACTAACCAGCTACGCGGGAACAGTTATGGGCACTCGACGTCGTGGTATCAGCCGAAGCTCTTCTTGACGTCAGCGATGGTGCGGCGCGCGCCGGATTGGACTGGAACGCCTGCTAGGCTAGGTCTGCTTCCGGCCGCCCTCGCAACGTGCAGGTGTGCAATGGGCGATGGGCCCAGACCCCTGCGCGCATAGGATTTAGATCGGCGTGCTGACCTCTCTATTGAGCCTAGGTGGGGCTGCGACGTGTTGATCTTACGAGGCCGGGCATGACCCAGGAAAGTGTGTCCGGCCAAATGGGATCAAGCGTGTTGGGTTATGTGGTGCAGCCCTGCAGGGAAGTTTATCTATTCGAATAGCCGTGTCCCTCGGTAAAAGGATGACCCGGAGTTGTGCCTTGACCTTATGACAACTAGAACTGGATACTTAATAAAACACACCCTTCCAAGTGCCAGATATAACCCGGTGATCGCTCTCTAATAGGCGACGAGGAGGGGATCGTCGGGTAGGATTATGCTATGCGATGCTACTTGGTGAACTTACCATCTACTCTCTTCTACATGCTGCAAGATGGAGGTGGCCAGAAGCGTAGTCTTTGACAGGATTAGCTATCCCCCTCTTATTCTGGCATTCTGCAGTTCAGTCCACCGATATGGCCCTTTACACATATACCCATGCATATGTAGTGTAGCTCCTTGCTTGCGAGTACTTTGGATGAGTACTCACGGTTGCTTTTCTCCCTCTTTTCCCCTTTCTATACCTGGTTGTCGCAACCAGATGCTAGAGTCCAGGAGCTAGAGATCCCGAGGATGATTCTACATGGAGTTCGGCTTCGAGGAGTAGTTTAGGAGGATCCCAGGCAGGAGGCCTGCGCCTCTTTCGATCTGTATCCCAGTTTGTGCTAGCCTTCTTAAGGCTAACTTGTTTAACTTATGTCTGTACTCAGAGATTGTTGCTTCCGCTGACTCGTCTATGATCGAGCACTTGTATTCGAGCCCTCGAGGCCCCTGGCTTGTATTATGATGCTTGTATGACTTATTTATGTTTTAGAGTTGTGTTGTGATATCTTCCCGTGAGTCCCTGATCTCGATCGTACATGTTTGCGTGCATGATTAGTGTACGATTGAATTGGGGGCGTCACAAGTTGGTATTAGAGCCGACTGCCTGTAGGAATCCCCCTTTCCAACTCCTTGGCCGAAGTCGAGTCTAGTCATTGAAAAACTTTTACTAACATGGATGTGTGTCTTACGGGCCCACGTCGCCATTCGGTGGTACTAGGATCTTTTACTCCTTGTCAATACTCTGGGACGCTGATCTCTCTTCTATTCGGGTTGAATGAAATTTTGCTAAATCTAACATTAGGATCTCGTTATCACTTTCACCCGGAGAGCCCCTTATTACTGATGATCGTCTGCTGCACGTGAAGACCCTGAAGATACTCTCCGCTGTTAACCTGAGAACTTGTGTTCATCGCTTTTGCAATTCCTTTTCATCGATAAACTCCTATAGATAACTGTTGGAAATATGCCCTAGAGGCAATAATAAAATGGTTATTATTGTATTTCCTTGTTCATGATAATTGTCTGTTGTTCATGCTATAATTGTATTAACTGGAAACCGTAATACATGTGTGAATACATAGACCACAACATGTCCCTAGTAAGCCTCTAGTTGACTAGCTCGTTGATCAATAGATGGTTATGGTTTCCTGACCATGGACATTGGATGTCATTGATAACGGGATCACGTCATTAGGAGAATGATGTGATGGACAAGACCCAATCCTAAGCATAGCACAAGATCGTGTAGTTCGTTTGCTAAGAGCTTTTCTAATGTCAAGTATCGTTTCCTTAGACCATGAGATTGTGCAACTCCCGGATACCGTAGGAATGCTTTGGGTGTACCAAACGTCACAACGTAACTGGGTGGCTATAAAGGTGCACTACAGGTATCTCCGAAAGTGTCTGTTGGGTTGGCACGAATCGAGATTGGGATTTGTCACTCCGTATGACGGAGAGATATCTCTGGGCCCACTCGGTAATGCATCATCATAATGAGCTCAATGTGACCAAGTGGTTGGTCACGGGATCATGCATTACGGTATGAGTAAAGTGACTTGTCGGTAACGAGATTGAACAAGGTATTGGGATACCGATGATCGAATCTCGGGCAAGTAACGTACCGATTGACAAAGGGAATTGTATACAGGATTGATTGAATCCTCGACATCGTGGTTCATCCGATGAGATCATCGTGGAACATGTGGGAGCCAACATGGGTATCCATATCCCTCTATTGGTTATTGACCGGACAGTCGTCTCGGTCATGTCTGCATGTCCCCCGAACCCGTAGGGTCTACACACTTAAGGTTCGGTGACGCTAGAGATGTAGAGATATTAGTATGCGGTTAACCGAAAATTGTTCGGAGTCCCGGATGAGATCCCGGACGTCACGAGGAGTTCCGGAATGGTCCGGAGGTAAAGATTTATATATGGGAAGTCCTATTTTGGCCACCGGAAAATGTTCGGGATTTTTCGGTATTGTACCGGGAAGGTTCTAGAAGGTTCCGAAGTGGGGCCCACCTGCATGGGGGGGCCCACATGAACGTGGGTACTGGGGGCAAGGCCCCACACCCCTGGTCAAGGCGCACCAAGATCCCACCTTAGAAGGAATAAGATCATATCCCGAAGGGATAAGATCAAGATCCCTAAAAAAGGGGGATAACAATCGGTGGGGAAGGGAAATGATGGGATTTCTTTCCCCCACCTTTGCCAACGCCCCAATGGACTTGGAAGGAAAGAAACCAGCCCCCTCCACCCCTATATATAGTGGGGAGGCGCATGGGAGCAGCACCCCAAGCCCCTGGCGCCTCCCTCTCCCTCCCGTGACACCTCTCCCTCTCGCTGAGCTTGGCGAAGCCCTGCCGAGATCCCCACTGCTTCCGCCACCACGCCGTCGTGCTGCTGGATCTCCATCAACCTCTCCCTCCCCTTGATGGATCAATAAGGAGGAGACATCTTCCCAACCGTACGTGTGTTGAACGCGGAGGTGCCGTCCGTTCGGCGCTCGGTCATCGGTGATTTGGATCACGACGAGTACGACTCCATCAACCCTGTTCACTTGAATGCTTCCGCTCACGATCTACAAGGGTATGTAGATGCACTCCTCCCCTCTCATTGCTAGCATCTCCTAGATTGATCTTGGTGACACGTAGGAAAATTTTGAATTTCTGCTACGTTCCCCAACAGTGGCATCATGAGCCAGGTCTATGCGTAGATTCTATGCACGAGTAGAACACAAATTAGTTGTGGGCGATGATTTGTTCAATTTGCTTACTGTTACTAGTCTTATCTTGATTCGGCGGCATTGTGGGATGAAGCGGCCCGGACCGACCTTACACGTACTCTTACGTGAGACAGGTTCCACCGATTGACATGCACTTGATGCGTAAGGTGGCTAGCGGGTGTCTGTCTCTCCCACTTTAGTCGGATCGGATTCGATGAAAAGGGTCCTTATGAAGGGTAAATAGCAATTGGCATATCACCGTTGTGGCTTTTGCGTAGGTAAGAAACGTTCTTACTAGAAACCCATAGCAGCCACGTAAAACATGCAACAACAATTAGAGGACGTCTAACTTGTTTTTGCAGGGTATGCTATGTGATGTGATATGGCCAAAAGGATGTGATGAATTATATATGTGATGTATGAGATTGATCATGTTCTTGTAATAGGAATCACGACTTGCATGTCGATGAGTATGACAACCGGCAGGAGCCATAGGAGTTGTCTTAATTTATTGTATGACCTGCGTGTCAATGAAAAACGCCATCTAATTACTTTACTTTATTGCTAACCGTTAGCCATAGTAGTAGAAGTGATAGTTGGCGAGACAACTTCATGAAGACATGATGATGGAGATCATGATGATGGAGATCATGGTGTCATGCCGGTGACGAAGGTGATCATGACGCGCCTCGAAGATGGAGATCAAAAGGCGCAAGATGATATTGGCCATATCATGTCACTTTATGATTTGCATGTGATGTCTGTCATGTTTACATATTATTTGCTTAGAACGACGGTAGCATAAATAAGATGATCCCTCACTAAAATTTCAAGAGATGTGTTCCCCCTAACTGTGCACCGTTGCGAAGGTTCGTTGTTTCAAAGCACCACGTGATGATCGGGTGTGATAGATTCTAACGTTCGCATACAACGGGTGTTGATGAGCCTAGCATGTACAGACATGGCCTCGGAACACAAGCAAAACACTTAGGTTGACTTGACGAGCCTAGCATGTACAGACATGGCCTCGGAACACAAGAGACCGAAAGGTCGAACATGAGTCGTATAGTAGATACGATCAACATGGAGATGTTCACCGATGATGACTAGTCCGTCTCACGTGATGATCGGACACGGCCTAGTCGATTCGGATCATGTATCACTTAGCTGACTAGAGGGATGTCTATCTAAGTGGGAGTTCATTAAATAATCAGATGAAGTTAATTATCATGAACATAGTCAAAAGGTCTTTGCAAATAATGTCGTAGCTTACGCTTTAGTTCTACTAAGATATGTTCCTAGAGAAAATTTAGTTGAAAGTTGATAGTAGCAATTATGCGGACTGGGTCCGTAAACTGAGGATTGTCCTCATTGCTGCACAGAAGGCTTATGTCCTTAATGCACCGCTCGGTGTGCTGAACCTCGAGCATCGTCTGTAGATGTTGCGAAACATCTGACATACACGTTTTGATGACTACGTGATAGTTCAGTGTGTGATGCTAACGGTTTAAAATTGTGGCACCAAAGACGGTTTTGAAACATCGCAGAACATATGAGATGTTCCAAAGACTGAAATTGGGATTTCAGACTAGTGCCCACGTCAAGAGGTATGAGACCTCTGACAAGTTTCTTAAGCCTGCAAACTAAGGGAGAAAATCTCAATCGTTGAGCATGTGCTCAGATTGTCTGAGTACTACAATCACTTGAATCGAGTGGGAGTTAATCTTCCAGATGAGATAGTGATGGTTCTCCGTAGTCACTGCCACCAAGCTATTAGAGCTTCGTGATGAACTATAACATATCAGGGATAGACATGATGATCCTTGAGCAACTCGCGATGTTTGACACCGCAAAAGTAGAAATCAAGTAGGAGCATCAATTGTTGATGGTTAGTAAAACCACTAGTTTCTATAAGGGCAAGGGCAAGAAGGGATACTTCATGAAACGGCAAATCAGTTGCTTCTCTAGTGAAGAAACCCAAGGTTGAACCCAAACCCAAGACTAAGTGCTTCTGAAATGAGGGGAACGGTCACTGAAGCAGAACTACCCTAGATACTTCGTAGATGAGAAGGCTGGCAAGGTCGACAGAAGTATATTGGATATACATTATATTAATGTGTACTTTACTAGTACTCCTAGTAGCACCAGGGTATTAGATACCGGTTCGGTTGCTAAGTGTTAGTAACTTGAAATAAAAGCTGCGGAATAAATGGAGACTAGCTAAAGGTGAGATGACGATATGTGTTGGAAGTGTTTCCAAGGTTGATGTGATCAAGCATCGCATGCTCCATCTACCATCGAGATTGGGGTTAAACCTGAATAATTGTTATTTGGTGTTTGCGTTGAGCATAGACATGATTGGATCATGTTTATAGCAATACGGTTATTCATTAAAGGAGAATAATGGTTACTCTGTCTATTTGAATAATACCTTCAATGGTCTTGCACCTAAAATGAATGGTTTATTGAATCTCGATCGTAGTGATACACATGTTCATGCCAAAAGATATAAGATAGTAATGATAGTACCACATACTTGTGGCACTGCCACTTGAGTCATATTGGTATAAAACGCATGAAGAAGCTCCATGTTGATGGATCTTTGGACTCACTCGTTTTTTAAAAGATTGAGACATGCGAACCATGTCTATTAGTATATATGCATGAAGAAAGTCCATGCAGATGGATCATTTGGACTCACTTGATTTTGAATCACTTGAGACATGGAAATAATACCACATGGGCAAGATGACTGAAAGGCCTCGTTTTCAGTAAGATGGAACAAGAGAGCAACTTGTTGGAAGTAATACATTTGATGTGTGCAGTCCAATGAGTTCTGAGGCACGCAGTGGATATCGTTATGTTCTTACTTCACAGATGATTTGAGTAGATGCTGAGAATATTTACTTGATGAAACACAAGTCTGAATTATTGAAAGGTTCAAGTAATTTCAGAGTGAAGTTGAAGATCGTCGTGACAAGAGGATAAAATGTCTGTGATATGATCATAGAGATGAATATCTGAGTTACGAGTTTGGCACACAATTAAGAAATTGTGGAAATTGTTTCACGACTAATACCGCATGGAACACCATATTGTGATGGTGTGTCCGAACATCATAACTGCACCCTATTGGATATGGTGCATACCATGATGTCTCTTATCGAATTACAACTATCGTTTATGGGTTAGGCATTAGAGACAACCGCATTCACTTTAAATAGGGCACCACGCAATTCCGTTGAGACGACACCGTATGAACTATGGTTTAGAGAAACCTAAGCTGTTGTTTCTTAAAAGTTTGGGGGCTGCGACGCTTATGTGAAAAAGTTTCATGCTGATAAGCTCAAACCCAAAGCGGATAAATGCATCTTCATAGAATACCCAAAACAGTTGGGTATACCTCCTATTTCAGATCTGGAAGCAAAAGTGATTGTTTCTAGAAACGGGTCCTTTCTCGAGGAAAAGTTTCTCTTGAAAGAATTGAGTGGAGGATGGTGGAGACTTGATGAGGTCATTGAACCGTCACTTCAACTAATGTGTAGCAGGGCACAGGAAGTTGTTCCTGTGGCACCTACACCAATTGAAGTGGAAGCTTATGATAGTGATCATGAAACTTCAGATCAAGTCACTAACAAACCTCATAGGACGACTAGGATGCGTACTACTTCAGAGTGGTACATAATCCTGTCTTGGAAGTCATGTTGCAAGACAACAATGAACCTACGAGCTATGGAGAAGCGATGGTGGGCCCGGATTCCGACGAATGGCTCGAGGCCATAAAATCCGAGAGGATCCATGTATGAAAACAAAGTATAGACTTTGAAAGAACTACTTGATGGTCGTAAGGCTGTTGGGTACAGATGGATTTTAAAGGGAAGACAGACAATGATGGTAAGTGTCACCATTAAGAAAGCTCGACTTGTCGTTAAGATGTTTTCCGGCAAGTTCAAGGAGTTGACTGCGATGAGACTTTCTCACTCGTAGCGATGCTAAGAGTCTGTTAGAATTATATTAGCAGTTACTGCATTATTTATGAAATCTTGCAGATAGGATGTCAAAACATTGTTTCCTCGACGATTTTCTTGAGGAAAGGTTGTATGTGATACAACCAGAAGGTTTTGTCAATCCTGAAAGATGCTAACAAGTATGCAAAGCTCCAGCAATCCTTCTAAGGATTGGAGTAAGCATCTCGGAGTTGGAATGAACGCTTTGATGAGATGATCAAAGATTTTGGGTTTATACAAAGTTCATGAGAAACTTGTATTTCCAAAGAAGTGAGTGGGAGCACTATAGAATTTTTGATGAGTATATGTTGTTAACATATTGTTGATCAGAAATGATGTAGAATTTCTGGAAAGCATCCAGGGTTATTTGAAAAGTGTTTTTCAATGGAAAACCTGGATTAAGCTACTTGAACATTGAGCATCAAGATCTATAAGGATAGATCAAAACGCTTAATAGTACTTTCAAATGAATGCATACCGTGACAGGATTTTGAAGGAGTTCAAAATAGATCAGCAAAGAAGGAGTTCTTGGCTGTGTTACAAGGTGTGAGTATTGAGTAAGACTCAAGACCTGACCACGGCAGAAGAGAGAGAAAGGACGAAGGTCGTCCCCTATGCTTTAGACGTAGGCTCTACAGTATGCTATGCTGTGTACCGCACCTGAAGTGTGCCTTGCCATGAGTTAGCCAAGGGGTACAATAGTGATCCGGGAATGGATCACATGACAGCGGTCGAACTTATCCTTAGTATCTAGTGGACTAAGGAATTTTCTCGATTATGGAGGTGGAAAGGGGGTTCGTCGTAAAGGGTTACGTCAATGCAAACTTTGACACTAATCCGGATGACTCTGAGTAGTGAACCGGATTCGTATAGTAGAGCAGTTATTTGGAATAGCTCCAAGTAGCGCGTGGTAGCTGCATCTACAAGATGACATAGAGATTTGTAAAGCACACACGGATCTGAATGTTGCAGACCCGTTGACTAAAACCTCTCTCGTAAGCATAACATGATCAAACCCTAGAACTCATTGAGTGTTAATCACATGCTGATGTGAACTAGATTATTGACTCTAGTAAACTCTTGGGTATTAGTCACATGGCGATGTGAACTTTGAGTGTTAATCACATGGTGATGTGAACTAGATTATTGACTCTAGTGCAAGTGGGAGACTGTTGGAAATATGCCCTAGAGGCAATAATAAAATGGTTATTATTGTATTTCCTTGTTCATGATAATTGTCTGTTGTTCATGCTATAATTGTATTAACTGGAAACCGTAATACATGTGTGAATACATAGACCACAACATGTCCCTAGTAAGCCTCTAGTTGACTAGCTCGTTGATCAATAGATGGTTATGGTTTCCTGACCATGGACATTGGATGTCATTGATAACGGGATCACATCATTAGGAGAATGATGTGATGGACAAGACCCAATCCTAAGCATAGCACAAGATCGTGTAGTTCGTTTGCTAGAGCTTTTCTAATGTCAAGTATCATTTCCTTAGACCATGAGATTGTGCAACTCCCGGATACCATAGGAGTTCTTTGGGTGTGCCAAACGTCACAACGTAACTGGGTGGCTATAAAGGTGCACTACAGGTATCTCCGAAAGTGTCTGTTGGGTTGGCACGAATCGAGACTGGGATTTGTCACTCCGTATGACGGAGAGGTATCTCTGGGCCCACTCGGTAATGCATCATCATAATGAGCTCAATGTGACCAAGTGGTTGGTCACGGGATCATGCATTACGGTACGAGTAAAGTGACTTGCCGGTAACGAGATTGAACAAGGTATTGGGATACCGACGATCGAATCTCGGGCAAGTAACGTACCGATTGACAAAGGGAATTGTATACGGGATTGATTGAATCCTCGACATCGTGGTTCATCCGATGAGATCATCGTGGAACATGTGGGAGCCAACATGGGTATCCAGATCCCGCTGTTGGTTATTGACCGGAGAGTCGTCTCGGTCATGTCTGCATGTCTCCCGAACCCGTAGGGTCTACACACTTAAGGTTCGGTGACGCTAGAGTTGTAGAGATATTAGTATGCGGTTAACCGAAAGTTGTTCGGAGTCCCGGATGAGATCCCGGACGTCACGAGGAGTTCCGGAATGGTCCGGAGGTAAAGATTTATATATGGGAAGTCCTATTTTGGCCACCGGAAAATGTTCGGGATTTTTCGGTATTGTACCGGGAAGGTTCTAGAAGGTTCCGAAGTGGGGCCCACCTGCATGGGGGGACCCACATGAACGTGGGTAGTGGGGGCAAGGCCCCACACCCCTGGTCAAGGCGCACCAAGATCCCACCTTAGAAGGAATAAGATCATATCCCGAAGGGATAAGATCAAGATCCCTAAAAAAGGGGGATAACAATCGGTGGGGAAGGGAAATGATGGGATTTCTTTCCCCCACCTTTGCCAACGCCCCAATGGACTTGGAGGGCAAGAAACCAGCCCCCTCCACCCCTATATATAGTGGGGAGGCGCATGGGAGCAGCACCCCAAGCCCCTGGCGCCTCCCTCTCCCTCCTGTGACACCTCTCCCTCTCGCTGAGCTTGGCGAAGCCCTGCCGAGATCCCCGCTGCTTCCACCACCACGCCGTCGTGCTGCTGGATCTCCATCAACCTCTCCCTCCCCTTGTTGGATCTGGAAGGAGGAGACGTCTTCCCAACCGTACGTGTGTTGAACGCGGAGGTGCCGTCCGTTCGGCGCTCGGTCATCGGTGATTTGGATCACGACAAGTACGACTCCATCAACCCCGTTCACTTGAACGCTTCCGCTCACGATCTACAAGGGTATGTAGATGCACTCCTCCCCTCTCGTTGCTAGCATCTCCTAGATTGATCTTGGTGACACGTGGGAAAATTTTGAATTTCTGCTACGTTCCCCAACAATAACCACGTATACTCGCCATTCATACAATGTTTCCCAGTTGATCTTGTTATTACAAGATACCCCGAAATTCTCTCTGTTGTTCCGAGAATCCTTTGAGCTTACTGCCTTGCTGTTCTTTGTCACCTGAATACCCCTACGGATAATTCTCGCACTTACCGAGTATCCGCTCATCCCAAGTTGATTCAAGTATTTCACAAAAGTGTTCAAAATACCATTTGATCTTCCGAAAATCCTCAGGAGCCTTTTGCTCTTGAAATTCTTGCTTACTTGCATTATGATTAATCTTAAGTCTCGTAATCTTATTGGCATCTCTTGTCATTATCATTTTGAGTCCGTTGATTCAATCTGTTGCGAATGCTCGCAATCCTCAATCAGAGCCTAGAATTCATCCTTCCGGCTCAGGCGTCATTTGAAACGTGGGCTGGTTCTCGCCAATCAAATTGTCATCGATTTTGCCCCTATGTCTATTGAACTTATCCATCCTTGATCAGAGCGTCTGTTTCTGATCCTTCGCTTTGTAAATCATAATTCCTTTGCAATTGAGCTCTAAGTTACTTAGTTGTTTCTATAATCCAAGGTCTTTGCATTGATTCTACCTCTGGTTGTGTGCCGATACTCACATCAGATCCTTTATGGACCATCAGAACCTTGTTGGATTTTATCCGACAACGTCCTTCATAGTCAATCACTTTGGAAGTTCTTTCCCTGATACATAATGCCTTTAGTAAATTGTATCCTCTCGTTTTGTCACCCATACTCTACAATCGAGCTTGAGTTATTTACCCCTGAAGCTTGTGGTATATGTTTCCACGATGCCCCGATGGGTTGAACCTATGCCTTTCATAGTATGTGTGAACTCGAAAGTTTTCATGAGTCATACTCTTCTGGTATTTTGCCAGATAAAATTTTTCAACACTGCAACTTCATCAAACGCGAGAAGTGAATGAAAGGGTATGCATTGGAGAAGTGGGAGTCGACCTTGAACTTTGTGTTCATGCCCATGGACACCATGTAGATCCTATCATAGAAGCTTCTTGTAATAATAACTATTTCCTTGATATGATATCGTCTAGTATCTGTGTATTGATCCTTTTGCAATCGTGGTTCCGACCATGTTCTCCTTTAAATACCATTTCTCATACAAGTTTAAGCACTTGTCTTCTGTAGAGCAATACCCCAGTCCAACCTCTACTTTGGTTTGTCGTCGAGTATTACCCCCCTGGTATCTCGAGATTATCACGGAACTGCATAACTTTTTATGAGTTCTCCATCAAGTATTACATTCTCATTGATTCCAATTTTTCACGGGCTCCGAGTTATTAAACACTCAAGGACATCGATAACTGAATCGAGTCCGCATCATGATTAAACAACTCTTAGTAATCTCCTTTGCTTACGAGTTCGTACTCGATCACGTCATCCCTAGCCTGCTCGGCTATGTCATTATCGTGCCGATTTTAACTGTGCTACCTGGACCTTCCCAGCGCACAAATTTTGATAGTGAGCTAATCTTGCGTCGATCTTCCTCGTCATATCACTTCTCCTTGAACTGCAAACTTGATTTCGAGTTTGTGTCCTACCCGTGGTTCCAATAACCTTTCGCTTTCATCATTCCTTTGACTTGATGTCATCGTTGATCAATTACATCTTCTTGAAAACCTCTCGACAAATTTGTCGTGAACATTGTCAACAATTTGACTTCTTCCAAGTTGTGTGTCAAAATTCAGGATGAGAAATACCATCATTGCCCCTCGATGAATTGTGTTATCATCGACAAGCATTCTTGCCTCCCCCCAACACAAACTTGTTCATGTTTTGAGTTGTACCTTGATTTCCTTGCTATCTAGCTTATATTGTGTTCTACCTTGAAGTATTACCATCTGTATGTCGAGGATGTTGTGAGAATTGCTCCACCTCTTAGAAATTCCCGGTATGATGATACTTCTCACCATCACCATTCTTCCTTGGTCCTCGTGTTGTTTTTAACCAGGATACCAATATGCTAATGATGCTGCTTGAGTTCTGTACTTCTAGCAACCCTATTGCTTTGAAGTTAACAATCCACAGTTCGTTCTTAGACTGTTGGTTATTGAATCGTCACTCTAACATTGATCTTGCCGCCTAAGGTCATATTTCGGGCACACCTTTCAACTAATGATTGATGGTGTATGTTTTCCTCGAGCATACAACATTATATCATTTGAATTGACAAGTGTCATCTTCTTGTTCACATTATTGTGGAAATCCATCTGTTTGGAATTCTCGATGAATTTTCGCTGAGCCCATCAGCCACCTCCTCATCCTCTCCTTGGGTTAATGATGAACTCTTGTTTCAGAACTCGCGTCCATAGTTCATTTCCTGAAAATCTTACAATGTCATCTCGTCAATTGTGTTGCACCTTTTCTCCTAGGGCCTCACTAAGTCTGAGTTATCCTGACACCAATCAGATCTGAATCTTGGTCAGATATGATGGTTGGAACATATTTCCAAGAGTTATAACATTGGTCTTATGTGACCCGGTAAGGTGATGTCGTGCCTAGCACACCTGGCCGGTTGGCCCTATTGTTATAGATTCCTTTTCAGCAAGGTTATCCATTCTTCCATGAGGAAATTGTAAGACTTATTCTACAAGTTATTCCTGATGGATCCTTTGTGTTTCCAAAGTCTGATCTTCACCTGATGACCATGTCAATGCTATCTCGAAGCATGTCTAAGGTACTCCGATTTTCAACAAGAACATTTGAAGCCCAATGCTAAAGGTTTCCTGCTCAATTATCCAAACACCGCTGTATGGGTAATGTCATAAAATTTCTCTCCCCTTACCTAAAGAGTTTTCTACATTATATCCTGTCATGGATATCATGCTCTGCTTGTCCTTGGGAAGGATATACCCTTGAAATATGTGTTTAAACACATTTTCCTTTCCATTGTTCTGTTTACTCTGATAATCATATTTTCCTTTCCATTGTTTTGTTTAACCTTTCTTGTAATCTGACTTAGCTGAGCAGAGATAATTCCCTGCTTAGTTGAGCACCTCGTTGTACCACTCTCTCAGTAGACCATGTTACTTTTGTTGATGACATTTCGGTAGCCACCGATGGATGAGAACTTTGCCTATTGGTCCGCCTCGTTTCAACGAGCAGGGAAAATGGTTCTCTTCGTCCCTCGCCCTTGGTACCAACGTGTTGCCGACATAACTGACAGGGTACTCTCTGACATGCCTTGCTATCATGACCGTGCAAGATGTCACTGCTCCTATAAAAAAAACACATGATGGGCCCATAACCCACAGTTCCACAGGATCGAAACCTGACTCTCTTGTACACCCCCTGTTCCCAAGGTTATTCCTCACGCTTGGCTTCGTATCTAATTCACGTGCCACCTTTCGTGAGATCATCAATTTTGGTATCAGACACAATACTTATTCCCGTTGCTCTGAACCCTTCAGGCATCGAACGATTGCCTGCCCGCTCGAAACTTCCCCATGATACCTCCTTACTTTGCTCTCGATATTGTCTTAAATTTCCATTCGAGAGTTACTTTCCGCCACCTTCCCCGATGTTATCAACCAGATAGTCAATCGTTCAGAGGTCTGTTATTCCGAAGTTACCCCTTGTCCTTCATACGTACAATGAAGACCCGGAAGAAAGGATGACGACTTCATCATGATGACCTGAAGCGGAGGAATAAGGACATCAATGTATTGGACCGGCCTCTTCGAGAAGAGCAAGCCAGAAGGAGAAGACCCGCTAGATTCGTTACCAAACCTTCCTCCCTTACACAACCTCTTAAATCTCGGGACGAGATTTCTTGTAGTGGAGGAGAATTGTGACGCCCGGATAAGTAGGCCACGGTAATCCCACATTAATGGTGCCACGTGACCATGGTTACTGTTATTAAATTCGCGTTAGATCAAAATCGATCCAAATTCAAATAGCATTTAAAGGCAAAGAACAAAAGTTTTCAAATGTTAAAACCAAAATGTTCGGGTTGTGACAAATATTGCATAGGTAATTATAGTGAAGAACCCATATTTAAATAAAATGTTTAAATGCACTATAGTGGATAAAACAACGGCAAAACAATTATTTAAATGCTTTTAAATACTAAACAAATATTAAACTAGTTCTTTCGATCACCAAGTTTGTTGAGGAAGTGGCCTATGTTAAAATGCTAATTTAGGAGCGGGCGTTATATTTTTGTAAAACGATTTACTAACTAAAATAAATACAAAAACAGAAAAGTGAAATAAATAAAAGAAAAAGAAAATACAAAAAAAACCCAACTGGGCCAACCGACCCAGCTTCTAGCCAGGCCAGGCCCAGGCCGGCCCCCTCACTCCATAACCCCCCTCCCCCGAAACCCTAACCGCTGACCCGCACCCACTCCCCCCCCACTCCCTCGTCTCTCCCTCTCCCCCCCCCGATCCGGATCGGGGCTGACCCCGTGGCCGTCGCCCGGAGCCGCCTCGCCGGCCCCTGCCTCTGCCTCGCGCCCCCGTCCCCTCTCCCTTGACGACGCCCCTCGCCGTGCCGACCACGACTGCGCCTCGGCGCTCGCCACTGACGCCGCCCGGATCGCTACCTCGCCGGAGGCCGCCATCGCCGGTCTTCCTTCCCGTCTACATCGACGTCGACGCCGTCGTCCCCGTCCCCCACCACGAGCACCATTGCCTCGATCCCTGCACTGCGCCATGAGCCCCCTCTTCCCCTCTCTGCCCTGCGCCATCGCCCCGCATCGCATCTGCGGCCGCGCTACCCAGCCGTGGCCTCGCCGCCGCCTCGCGCCGTTGCCACTCGTCGCGTGCTACGACGCCGCTCCCGCGCCCTGCCTCGCTCCGGGGCCGCGCTCGCCGTGCCCGTGACCCCCGCTGCGGTGCCCTGCGTTCGCCCCGCTTCCGCCCCGCGGTGGCCCTGCCGCTGTGCCATGCCCCCGCGCAGTCTCGGCGCCCCGCGCCTGCCACCACAGTTGCGCCCTCCTGGGCGGCCTCCCCCGTCACCGGCAACCTCGCCCCGCACTAGGCGGGTTGCGCCCCTGCGCCCATCCCTGGCCGGCGCCGTGCCCCGCCGTGGCCGCCAGCGCCCACGCCCGCGTGCCCCTGGGCGTGCGCCCGAACGGGGCGCGCCCGTAACCCGTCGCCCGCGCCCTGTATGGCCTTTGGGCCAATGACAAACGGGGCCCACGCCCCTGAGAACGAAAATAAAAAAAGGTTTAAAAAAATGAAATCATAATAATAAATAAAAATATTAAATAGTTAATTAATTAATTAACTTAATTAATCTAGTTTAATTAAACATATCCAATCCTGCTTAATTAAACCCTAATTAACCTGCTTAGTCTATGACAGGTGGGTCCCATTGGACCCACACATCAGTTGACCCAGTCAAAGCCCTGTTGCATGCTGATGTAATGCTGACGTCATGATGACGTCAGCATTCACTATTCTGGATAATGTTGATTTAAAATAATTAAGTAAATTCTAAAAATGATTAAACCTTTTAAAATTAATATAAAATAAACCGTAGCTCGGATGGAAAAACTTTGTACATGAAAGTTGCTCAGAACGACGAGACGAATTCGAATACGTAGCCCGTTCGTCCACCACACATCCCTAGCATAGCGAACACGCAACTTTCCCCCTCCGGTTCATCTGTCCGAAAACGCGAAACACCGGGGATACTTTCTCGGATGTTTCCCCCCTTCGTCGGTATCACCTCCTACCGCGTTAGGGCATACCTAGCACCGCGTTTTGCCTCCTTATGTTTTGTGATGCTTTGTTTGCTCTGTATTTACGGTTTCTCCCCCCCTCTCCTTCTTCGGTAGACTACGAGACCGACGCTGCTGCTGCCCAGTTCGACTACGGAGTTGACGACCCCTCCTTCTTGCCAGACCAACCAGGAAAGCCCCCCCTTGATCACCAGATATCGCCTACTCTACTCTCTACTGCTTGCATTAGAGTAGTGTAGCATGTTACTGCTTTCGGTTAATCCTTTTCTGTTGCATAGCCTGTCATTGTTGCTACAGTTGTTACCCTTACCTGCTATCCTACTGCTTAGTATAGGATGCTAGTGTTCCATCAGTGGCCCTACACTCTTGTCCGTCTGCCATGCTATACTACTGGGCCGTGATCACTTCGGGAGGTGATCACGGGTATATACTATATACTTTATATACATGACACATGTGGTGACTAAAGTCGGGTCGGCTCGTTGAGTACCCGCAAGTGATTCTGATGAGGGGGCTGAAAGGACAGGTGGCTCCATCCCGATAGAGGTGGGCCTGGGTTCCTGACGGCCCCCGACTGTTACTTTATGGCGGAGCGACAGGGCAGGTTGAGACCACCTAGGAGAGAGGTGGGCCTGGCCCTGGTCGTCGTTCACGGATACTTAACACGCTTAACGAGATCTTGGTATTTGATCTGAGTCTGGCCATTTGGTCTATACGCACTAACCAGCTACGTGGGAACAGTTATGGGCACTCGACGTCGTGGTATCAGCCGAAGCTCTTCTTGACGTCAGCGACGGAGCGGCGCGCGCCGGATTGGACTGGAACGCCTGCTAGGCTAGGTCTGCTTCCAGCCGCCCTCGCAACGTGCAGGTGTGCAATGGGCGATGGGCCCAGACCCCTGCGCGCATAGGATTTAGACCGGCGTGCTGACCTCTCTGTTGAGCCTAGGTGGGGCTGCGACGTGTTGATCTAACGAGGCCGGGCATGACCCAGGAAAGTGTGTCCGGCCACATCGGATCAAGCGTGTTGGGTTATGTGGTGCACCCCTGCGGGGAAGTTTATCTATTAGAATAGCCGTGTCCCTCGGTAAAAGGACGACCCGGAGTTGTACCTTGACCTTATGACAACTAGAATTGGATACTTAATAAAACACACCCTTCCAAGTGCCAGATATAACCGGTGATTGCTCTCTAACAGGGCGACGAGGAGGGGATCGCCGGGTAGGATTATGCTATGCGATGCTACTTGGTGAACTTACCATCTACTCTCTTCTACATGCTGCAAGATGGAGGTGGCCAGAAGCGTAGTCTTCGACAGGATTAGCTATCCCCCTCTTATTCTGGCATTCTGCAGTTTAGTCCACCGATATGGCCC
This sequence comes from Triticum aestivum, assembly GCF_018294505.1. Lineage (NCBI taxonomy): Eukaryota > Viridiplantae > Streptophyta > Magnoliopsida > Poales > Poaceae > Triticum > Triticum aestivum. The sequence continues at coordinate 126,380,588 of NC_057799.1, forward strand.
TTTACACATATACCCATGCATATGTAGTGTAGCTCCTTGCTTGCGAGTACTTTGGATGAGTACTCACGGTTGCTTTTCTCCCTCTTTTCCCCTTTCTATACCTGGTTGTCGCAACCAGATGCTGGAGTCCAGGAGCTAGAGATCCCGAGGATGAATCTACATGGAGTTCGGCTTCGAGGAGTAGTTTAGGAGGATCCCAGGTAGGAGGCTTGCGCCTCTTTCGATCTGTATCCCAGTTTATGCTAGCCTTCTTAAGGCAAACTTGTTTAACTTATGTCTGTACTCAGATATTGTTGCTTCCGCTGACTCGTCTATGATCGAGCACTTGTATTCGAGCCCTCGAGGCCCCTGGCTTGTATTATGATGCTTGTATGACTTATTTATGTTTTAGAGTTGTGTTGTGATATCTTCCCGTGAGTCCCTGATCTCGATCGTACACGTTTGCGTGCATGATTAGTGTACGATTGAATTGGGGGCGTCACAACACCGGTACACCACACGACCAACACACACTCTCACGCTCAAGTGCTCAACCTACACGTGCATGCGCACACATCAGGCCCTGACAGACACATACACAACCAGGAGATTCCCGCGCACGGGTTGGAGCCTTGTCGCGCATGCGTAAATTTGTGTTTATCTGACCTTTTGCCTATGCGAACTGACAGGTGGGACCCACAAGGAACATGGTCAATTTAACTTGTCAACATGGCGCCACGCAGACTATTTGGCCGGTCAACAGAGTGCAATCCGATGCTGAACTGTGAGCAAGTGACCGTATAATCACCGCAAAACGTATATAGTGACCGTAATCAGCTTATTCTGAAGTTCGGTGACCGTATTACGCTTTTCTCTCTGTAGGCCCTCCAAAACTACATCTCTACACGTTCTCGCATGTTACATCTAACAACTATGCAATACAGCACTACTACTACACTCTAACACAATAAATCATATGTGTTTTTAGTTTTACTAGATATCATATTGTTACTTATAATTATTCAGTTTGCATACATTAAAATTGCCTTTGAAATGTATGGCCAGTATCATCTACCGCGCGGGAAAAATCCCGCCCTTTCCTGTTTAATCGGGTTTGTATGGATGGATCGTGCGAAACAGCAAAACTATAGTACTATACAGTACTACAAGTGACAGTTCACTGGGCCGTCGTGTCGTCTACTCCTCCTTCGTAAGAGTGGAGCGCTCGCTTTCATAAATCTTCTAGTCCCTTTCACCGACATGTGGGACATCAAGCTACCGGGTCCACGTGCCATACCGGAATACAGTGCAGAGCAGCCGGGGTGAAGCACCCCAGTCATGGCGCCGACGTAGTAATGAGCAATGAGGCGTCAAATCACAAAGCTGCACCTTTCCTGCAGTTAAGTTGGAGGGACGAAGCAACCATCATTTCACTCGTTGCTAAATCCGCTTCTCCCTCATCTTCTTCAACTTAACCACGTGTTGCTTCTGCCGTTGTTCTGCCTCATGTGGGACGCGGATCGGCTTGGTAAAGCACTGACACGTGGGACCGCATGTTAGCAAACCGCCAGGACAACGTCCTTCGAAAATAAGAAGCCTAATCCTAGACTTACAAAGGGCTACGTAGCTGCTACGTATACTTTCCATCTAATCTATATATGCCCCCCCCTGATTTTCAGGTGGGGTGGGCCTAATCCTCTCCTTTAATCCAATCAAATAGTCCCACATCACATCAGTTCGTAACTTTACGTAAACCATTACGTGGATGTAGCATTGCTCAAATAAGAAACCTCCCCCGCCATCCGCGCGGCAAAATCATCTCCTTTTTACTAATCTTGATTCTATAATTTTTTAGATCAATATAGTTGAGATTTGTATAGATAGCACATAGGAGCAAAACCAAGTGGTACGGTTAAGGGCATCCACAATGTGTAGCCAAATGTGAAAATAGCTTTTGGCATCGTGGGAACCATTGTGGACGGTGTTGCCAAAGCCAAAAAGATGGAACCGAAGCTCCCTGATTGATTGATTGAAGGAATAGAAAAATGCAACGTCTCTCCTCTTTATCCCATGCTTGGACGCATGTAGTACAGTATAGAGCACAGAGTCTACTCCCCTGTCCCTTCTATCACAAATCACAAAGCAGTGAGGCATCAAATCACAAAATCACGGACGAAGCAACCATCATTTCACTCTTCGCTGACTCCGCTTCTCCATCGTCTTCTTCGAGAAACCATCTCACCTCACTAGTACTCCTAGTAGTACTAGTAAAGGACTTCCTGGATGCAAATAAGGCGGTTGTCTCGGCTTGCAGGCGGCACTTGCGAACGACTTACCGTGGTCTCCCTCAATGGTGTTCTCCGTCGAACGCACTTCACCAAACCACCCCAAAAAAGATATCATCGACGTCACCGCAATGGGGAAGGAAATCAAATATAGTTACTACCTCCATTTTTTTGTACACAAGGCCAGTATATCAAAATTACAATTTGCAAAGGGCCACTAACACTAATCGAGGCAAAATTGATGGGGTTAGCAACCAAGGACATTAATATCCCCCGCATGCATGCGGAAGTGAGAAGGTTGGTTTGCATGGCGCTGCATTAATCAAGCGATGAGGAGTGAGATGGTTAGCTCTTTGGTCTTTGGAGAAAAAAATACGCATAATTGACACGTGAAACGAGGATTTGTATCGATTAAATCCCGCGAAGGAAAACCCCGCCTTTCTTTTTTAACACTGTACTCCTAGTACGTACGTACTTATCCTGTTTGGGTCTAGGCCTTGCATTGCCAAACTTCGCCACACATTTTTGCCAAGCTTGTCTAAAGTTTTCAAAATGAGAAGGAGGTACACTTGCGCACGGCTGTCGCGGTCGCACCGCACCCTCACACGGTCGCTCCTGCACGCCACGGTCGCACCGCACCCTCACACAGTCGCTCCTGCACGCCGCAAACCCAACCAAGGGAACGCACCCTCACTAACACGTGCTGTCGCATGTGAACAAACCAAACTCAGCCATCCTATCGCTGACACATAATTTTCGGTCATAGAGTATGTTTATCCAACCGCATGTTGGGGAGTATCCGTACGGCCCGTGCGGTGGTCTGTTGGGGAAGAAGAAGAGGTGAGGAAGACGGAAAGAAGGGTTAGGAGACGTAGGATATTCATCCAACCGCCTGAAATGGTAGACTGACCCAAGTCAGGCAACTTGCATAACAAATATATGTTTTTACACAGCAAAAGATCCATAAAAACAACAACATAAAGAAAAACTATCACTGCTCGCGGAAAGAGACGGCCTCGTCGTCTTTGGCTGCCGGCGCGAACCAGCCGTCGCTGCCGACGTGTGTCTCCACACCGTGGTTGTCCTCGGCCTCCAGCTATTCGTTCAAGCAGAGCGTGCGGGCGCTCTGCACGGACGAGAGCACAGCCCGGTTCAAGTCAAGGACGTCCAGTTTCGCCTGCAGGAGGGCCTCGATGGCAGCGGCATCCGCGCGCTCCGCGTCGAGTCGAGCCTCCGCCGCCCGCTTCAAGTCCAGGACGTCCGGTTCCGCCTGCAGGAGGGCCTCGATGGCAGCGGCATCCGCGCGCTCTGCCTCAAGTTGAGCCTCCGCCGCCCGGTTCACATCCACGACATCCGGTTCCGCCTGCAGGAGAGCCTCGATGGCAGCGGCATGCGCGTGCTCCGCGTCGAGTTGAGCCTCTGCCTCCCGGTCCTCCTTTAGTATCGCCCTGTTGAACCGCTGGTCCGCCTGCACCATGGGGGACTTGGACGCGGGCATGAAGTCAACGTCCATCGTCTCATACCCATCGGGGGCCTTCTGCGCCGCGACCTCCGCCATGAACATTGGATCGGCTTCCTCCTCCTCGTAGCTTGGCTCCAGAGACCTCGGGGATTGGCCCGCCGCAAAGCGAGCTTGGGAACGGAGGTCTGTGGCGCCGACCACCACCGCGATTTCTGCGCGGCGCTCCGGCGCCAGCATCTTGTAGTAAGTGATCTTGTGGCGCATCATGGCTTTCCGGCGAACTAGGGGACGCTTGATGCGGGCTAGGGGATCGAAAGGTAGGGGATGGGCTGGAGCTTTGGTGTGGTTTTAGGGCAGTGGCTGGCGTAGGCCGAGCAGCGAAGGTTCTGGTGTGAATAGTGGTTCCGGTGACGACCGTCAATTGGTTTTGACTGTACATCGCTCTTGTTGCGTTCGCGTTGCAGCCCGGCACGCTGGACCCTCCACGTCGCTCACCGAATGGAACGCGCTTCGTCTTGCGTTTTCGCTCACTTGTGGGACCGCAGTTGAGAGCAAACCGACGTCCCTCCCCCTCCCCCGCCCGCGTCATTTATTATACCACCACTCCCTCTGTTTTATGCGGAGTAAATAAAAACAGAGGGAGTATACTACGGATGAGGATCCCCTGACGTGGCCGAACCCATTGAGTAACTGACATGCGGGGCCTAGCAAGCATGGGGTCCGCCAGTAAGTGACCGAAAGGGAGGGTAAGGCAGGGATACCTACGTCAGAGGATCCACTTCCACTATACTACTTTGACCAAATGTTAGAGTAATAATATATGACATGCAACTTACACAAAGCATACAGGGTCTAATGCGTTTTTCTAGGCTAACTTTGACCAAATGTTAGAGTAATAATATATGACATGCAACTTACACAAAGCATACGGTCAAATTCGTATGTGAAAGAAGTTTCCAATGATATAATTTTCACATTATACATCTCATGTACTATTAATCTTGTCAATAGTCAAATTGGAAACCATCTCGAGTACAAATCTAGGAGTACGTACGAATCTAACAATATTGATTGGGCGTTGTTGAATGTTGATACCTTTTTGATCAAAGTAGAGATACTTTGACTACACATAAAACTTATATGTAAACTAGAAAGGATAGGGGGAGTATATTGTATGTTCAAAAACGAAACGAACGTTGAATACCCTTTATATATGATTTGCGGATGCTATGATCACCGGTTCAAAATTTTGAATCCGCCTTAGGTATCACGTGCCCCCACTCGTTCCCCCTCGATTTCATCTCGGGGTCCGGAGATCTATTGAAAGAGGACTAGGGTGGGTACATGCGAATGATACTCGGTGGAATGTTCAAATGAGGCATGCGGGAGGATGGACTCGACTGGAGGGCGACAGGATCGATGGAGAAGAGGGTTGGAGAGGAATGAGAAATAAGCAAACGCCACATGATTATACTTGATTGGCTCAAATAAACAATAAGTTGTCTCGCTTGGCCTACATAGTGAAAGGCCTAATGCGCAATGCGGAGCACTGACGCTCGAATATGGCCGGGAAAACAGGGAAACCGACATGTGGGGCACACCCGTCGGGACGATGTAGCGCAGACTAGTCCAATGGAGGAGCTGGCCCACGACCTCCTCGCCACCGACAACCGTTCATGTGGGTCGTTGGGGCCAACAACGGGGCGCAGCTCCAGCACCGCCTCTAGACACGGCGACCGCGGTGAGCGACACGCTCATATCATCGCTAGACACGGTCGGTTTCCGTCTGCCAAGGGTGGCGTTAGTGCTGTGGCACGACCAACGGTATGTTTGGTTTGTGCCCAAGGTTGCCCCATCAAAGCATTGGGTAGCCAAAATTTTGGTTGAGGTATTGGTTGCCCATGATTTGGCCGACATTGGCAAGAAAAATGAACTAGAGGTGGCTAGAGTTCATTGGCATGCCAAAGAAATGGCAACCATCCAAACAAAGACCAATCTTTGGGTCATGACCAAAATTTTGGTTGAGGTATTGGTTGCCCATGATTTGGCCGACATTGGCAAGAAAAATGAACTAGAGTTGGCTAGAGTTCATTGGCATGCCAAAAAATGGCAACCATCCAAACAAAGACCAATCTTTGGGTCATGACCAAAATTTTGGTAAGGTGCACTTTGGCCACAATCCAAACACACCCCAACACCCGGCTCGTCGAGGATGCACGGGACGCCGCGACGCGACCGCGGAGTGGTGTAGCACGGCCAACTGCATCCTCTGGACCTGAGACCATGCCGGGTCGTCTTGCTTTTTCAATGACATGCGGGGATCGCATGTGAGCAAAGGGCATCTCCAACGTTGCCACGACCGCAGCTGACTACCCTGGCACACCAAAACCCTCGTCCCTCGCGCCGTCGCGTGGTGCGTTCCCAGCCGGCGCCAGCTGCCCGCATTCATGCCGTCCGTTCGTATGTCGTCGTTAAGAGGCTCGGTGCCCGAGGAACCAACTCCGGCGATTTAATGAGTAAGATGGCGTGACACCAAATGAACTCTAGCATCAAGGTGGCGTGTCATGCAAGAAAATGGAGATATGCAGTGCGTAAGTGAGTCCTGCACTTCGATGGCACCTAGTACTATGCAATATATTTTCTCCTCGATGGCATGTGAATAGTGCACGTACTCAATGACAGAGCACGGGATGGTAGCCATGGACATGGTCGGCCCTTTTTGAAGAGAGTACTAATAAATAACTTTGATGTGTCCCGTCAACTCGCAGAACGACAAGAAGCTTGCTTACTACACCTTCTCCCTCGCCAACGCGTGCACGGTGGCTCGCAGCACGAGGAGAAACTTTTGCTTACAAGCGATGGACGTGCAGCAGTTCATTTGGTGTCAGATTGCCAAAAGTATTACTGTAGTACCATAATTATTGTTCGACTTCCGGAAGAGGAGAAGAGCCAAGCGCAAGGTCACCTACTAACCTAGTACAGTACTACTATAGCCAAAGCTGGTCCACCTTTTTAGAGCATGGTTAATTAATATATGCGGCTCTTGCAGCGGCACATCATTTAGAGCAAGTACTCTCTTCGTAGGAACAAAGGAAGTGAAACAAAAGTTGGAGTGGATGCTAGATTGCCAATTAAAACATGATTACATAGGAAAAAAATCCTATAGCATTCTATCCTATGAATCAAACGACCAATGTAGGAAAATTATGAGGGGGGTCTCTCCAACAGTGTTCCTTGGCTCGCACCTAGCATCACGGTGGTCGAACTTGGAGTCATTCATCTGGTACATGTGGCATCTCAGATCTGGACACAAGGTGACGCGACCTCTCACTTCCTCCGCCATTTGAAGCGGCACGCCGGTGGAGGGCTAGCATACTCCAATATTAGGTTGGCTCTATGTGATGTGGCAACTTCATATACTAACCGGATGCTGGCTATACTACTAGGGTACTCACACTCCAAGGAGTGACTCGAAAACCATTCATAAATTGAGTCTATGACATGCATTCGCAACTGAAATGTACCATTCATTAAATACAACAAGTCATCAACACACAACGACAACGAGGATACATGTTGGATTATAGATTATTTCCTACAAAACGGAGATATGCAATGGAGATTATTTCCAACGACGCGGGAAATCTAGCATCAAGGTGGTGTGTCATGCAAGAAAATGGAGATATGCAGTGCGTAAGTGAGTCGTGCACTTCGATGGCACCTAGTACTATGCAATATTTGTTTCTCCTCGATGGCACGTGAATAGTGTACGTACTCAATGACAGAGCGTGGGATGGTAGCCATGGACATGGTCGGCCCTTTTCGAAGAGAGTACTAATAAATAACTTTGATGTGTCCCGTCAACTCGCAGAACGACGAGAAGCTTGCTTACTACTCCTTCTCCCTCGCCAACGCGTGTGCGGTGGCTCGCAACACGAGGAGAAACTTTTGCTTACAAGCTGTGGACGTGCAGCAGTTCATTTGGTGTCAGATTGCCAGAAGTACTACTGTAGTACCATCATTATTGTTCGACTTCCGGAAGAGGAGAAGAGCCAAGCGCAAGGTCACCTACTAACCTAGTACAGTACTACTATAGCCAAAGCTGGTCCACCTTTTTATAGGATGGTTAATAAATATATGCGGCTCTTGCAGCGGCACATCATTTGGAGCAAGTACTCTCTTCGTGGGAACAAAGGAAGTGAAACAAAAGTTGGAGTGGATGCTAGATTGCCAATTAAAACATGATTACATAGAAAAAAATCCTATAGCATTCTATCCTATGAAGCAAACGACCAATGTAGGAAAATTATGAGGGGGGTCTCTCCAACAGTGTTCTTGGGCTCGCACCTAGCATCACGGTGGTCGAACTTGGAGTCATTCATCTGGTACACGTGGCATCTCAGATCTGGACACAAGGTGACGCGACCTCCCACTTCCTCCGCCATTTGAAGCGGCGCGCCGGTGGAGGACTCGCATACTCCAATATTAGGTTGGGTCTATGTGATGTGGCAACTTCATATACTAACCGGATGCTGGCTATACTACTACGGTACTCACACTCCAAGAAGTGACTCGAAAACCATTCATAAATTGAGTCTATGACATGCATTTGCAACTGAAATGTACCATTCATTAAATACAAGTCATCAACACACAACGACAACGAGGATACATGTTGGATTATAGATTATTTTCAACAAAACATTCTAGCAAATACTAAAGTTTTCATCACACAACAAATAACAAGCAATGAAATGAACTTCAACTCAACCAATCCTCAGCGTTGGAAATGCTTGCTTTGAACCATAGGTGCTCTGGGAAGGGCCAGCTATTGTCAATATCGAGAGCAACGCAGGACTAATCATCCAGGCTGAAGCGGCATATATCAGGACCAGGGTAGGGAACCACCGAAATGTCTGAGGTATAGATACAGTTGCTTCTCATAAATGGTAGTAACGTTGTGACAACAGCAGCTGGATCGCCTTTCACCATCATTGGATAGTTTGGTCCAAGGAAGAGCGAGTTTGCTCCAAGACTATCAATACTGAACCAGGGAGAAGGTGTTGGCGCTAGCACACTAGTATCTGTGCTGAATACCATTCAACGGGTGTTGGAATAGGTCAGGAGAGGGCGACCATGGGAGACAACACCTTCTTCCTCAGTAGTAACAGTCTGAGTGCACTGTATACAGAAAAGAAGAGGTGATCCATCGGAATTAGTTGCCAGGCGCCACTGAGTATATAAGTTCCGCTCCTCCTCATGCTCGTGATCATCACCATCGTCATCTCCCCCTTGCTTATAAATTTTTTCAAGTATAGGTGGTGGAATGTTCACAGGACCTTGGAAACACAAGAAGAAGGTTAATTAGTAAAGGGAAACTTGCTAACCCGCATGCATGTGGATGAAACAATTATAATTACGGTGGAAGACAAACGTACTGAAACTACGAGGATCCCATGCAAAAACAGTGCCACGAGTGGTGGCAGCAAACACAAGATCCTCGTATTCAATTGCATCACAGTACACATCCGTGTATAGAAACTGATTTTTGAGCAATATCCATCCAGTCGAACCACGAAGGACGGCAACAAGCTTGTCGAAGATAGCAACAACTTGATAGTTCTTGTAATTCCAAGAGCGGTTGGGAACTCGAAAAATTGCTATCTTCAGTAGACGACAGTCACCATGATCGTATTTGAACGTACGTAGATCATCTGTGTGCTCAACCTCAGGGCAGTCGGAGATTTTTGGAAGTGGAATCCACTGACGAGTGTACACATTCACAAGTTCCCACTCGCAATTTTACCCAATATAAACAACCCAATCTCCATTTGCGCCAGCCCAGGACTTACCCTTAAGCGATGGCATCTTGACATCACACGTATCATTATCAAGCGGCATCAACTTGCACAAGGCGAGGCCTCCGTCGTCCGCGCCCATGCGAACAGGCTTATAGCAAAGAAGATAAGGGAGATCAAACCGCTCCTGGACCCTTGGGTTCCTTGTAATGATGTTATTAGTTGAGTCGAGAATGGTCTTGAACGAACCTGCCATGCTAGTCGAGGTGATGACGTCGCACCGATCAATGAGTTCCCCCACCATGTCATCTTTCAGATCGGGGCAAGAATAACGGGGTCGTTTCCGGCTTGTTCCCTCCATGGAGAAGACGATCGAACAATGGCAGAAGGAAGGGTGAAGGAAAATGGAGGAGGGAGGAAGAGCGTGCGACAGCAGTTCCAAATCAAGAAGGAAAGGCGAAGAGTCGGTGGACGGTTGCCAGTTTGCCACGGTACACGAAGAGGCGCCCCGGCCTACACGTCCTTTTGGAAATTGTACAAAAGGACTCGTCGTCGTCTCACTGACATGTTGGAACGGGACCACATGTCAATGAAACATCGTGTGTAATTTCTCGTGCAAAATGCGATCTGGCCGCGTTGGCCCGAGGTGCCGCATTATTTCTCGACTTTATTTTTTAATGGCGTGCCGTTCAGTTTTGAAGCACGACTAACTGGTACTGTTTGCAGAGAAAATATAAACTACTCTACCACTACTCCACCTCTAGTACTAGTAGTATAAAAAAGATATATAGGCTGGAGCTTCAAAGCTTTCTTGCTAAGGGCTGCCCACTTGCTTCTCACACTATCACCCTCTCTCCAGATCTAAAAAAGACGGCCTCTCTCTCCCTCCTCGCCGGTGGTCACTGATCCGCCGCATCCCAGGAGCACTTCTGGCCTTCGCGCGTTGGTCAGTGCGAGGGTCCACCTCATAGCTATGTTTGCATGCCATTCGGCTTGCCGACCGCGGCTGTTACCTTCCAGCGTCGCCTACGGAGCGTTCTGGCGGCTCAGGAGGCCAGGCATCAGGCGGTCCAGGCGGAGATGGCGATGGTTCCTCGCAAGCCCTCGGGACCTCCAGAGCCTCCCGAGGTTCAGGACCCAGGCGGCTCGTGAGGAGCAACTCCTCTAGCGTGCATCTTCAACTGCTTCAACATCCCTCCAGCAACGGTGCTAGGTGACATTTTCCGGTTCATTCAGTTGGGGGCGCCCCCTCGGGATGCATTATCCCCAGGTCGCATGGGCCTGTCCCTGCGACGTGTATCCTTTGCATCTTTAATTTACTCTGTTGGGGGCGCCCCTCAGGTTGCATCATCCACAGGCCGCATGGGTCCGTCCCTGCGGCATGTATCGTTCTTGCATTTACCTGAACTAGTGTTACCTCCTTCTCCAAGATGATTTATGATTATCGCCTACTTGCCTATTGCCCTTCGCGGCCTCCCGCGTTGCTGACCGGCCTCCGCTCATCCCGCAACGGGGGCTACACATGCTGGCACGGCGCTTGTGCTCGGGTCCGCCCCTGCAATGCTGACAAACCTGAGAGGTCGAGCTCTGGCTCGCGGCCCGCCCCGCGCACGTCACCTCACCAGACCCTCAGTGCCTTCATCTTCTTGCGAAAAGATCAGCAGCAGGGCAGCAAACGCGATTAAGCTATATTCTCCTCTCGAACTAACCCGCAGGCATCTCCGGAGCTTAGCTACGGGTGGCCCCGTCGGCTGCCCCCTTTTCACGCGATTCGCTTGCGCGTTAAATGGGGGATCCTGAGCATCGCGCCTCAGGAACTCCTACTGACTCTCCAGCCCTCACCGCCTGGCCTTGACCACAGCATCACGACCTGGCATACCAGCGGCGGCTGAGCCTCGCTCGAGGGTTGGGACCCGAGGACGCAGAGCATTTAGATGAGCGAGGAAGGGGGAAGCCAGCGCGAGCCTTACCTAGTAACACCGCCGCTAAAGCGCAAACCGGGCGCTGCACAGGGAATCAGCTCGGGCTCGATAAGATAAGTCACATATTCATGTTAGCGCGACGCTGCAGTGTGGAATTTTCGGCTCTCGCAGCCTTGCTCCGGCATTGCTGCCTTCCTTTTCTACCTTCGGGAAGCTGCTTACATGCCAAAGGGGACCTCTTGAGCATCGCGCCTCGGGAGCTCTTACCGGACCTTGGGCCACTCACCTCCTGGCCTTGACCACGGCATCGCAACCTGGCATACCAGCAACGGCTGAAGTTTGCCTGGGGACTGGGACCTGCCGGCGTAGAGCGCTAAGCTACTACAAGGATGAAAAGGGGGGAAAATGCCGAAGCAAGATACGCAACCACAACCTTATAGTAGGAATAATAAGCACTGGATCAAAAGCATTACAGGTTCTTTACACACCCCACGGGGTTCGTCCGATTCCTCGCATTGAACAAAAGAAGAAAAACTTCAAGAAGCCCTGACTACGGACGTCGCCGCCGACGCCATCATCAACAGTGGGCCACGAGGGGCCGACGCCAACCCCATCCAGGTCATTCGACGATGACGGGCGGATGCCGCTGTCGCGCTCCGGGCACGGCAAGAGCTCGGTGGCACGTAGCTGTCGTCGCTCGTCTCCGGAGACTCGCTAGGCTCGGGAGAGTCGCTGGACTCCCAGGAGTCGTCGCCGCTGCTTGAGGAGCTACCGGCAGGACCGGGGGCAGGCTCGACGCCGGCTTCCGTGCCATTCCGACGGCTTCCTCCAGGGCAGCACTCCAGGCAGCGGCCTTCCGCATCGAAGACCTTGAAGAACAACGTGGAAGTGCCGTCGTACTCAAAGTGGATCGCGAGGGCTCCCTCCGCGCGGCAGGCGCGGGCGACCTCGCCCCATCCACGGGTCATGAAGATCTTGCCCGGGGAGACGACCTCAACCTCCGCCCCCGTGGCCAGAGTGGAGCACCCGGCATGCTGCAACCACAGCTCGAGCGGCCCTATCGGCGGCATCTCTTTGGCAAAGAACCGCGGGAGCTGGATCCACGTGCGTGGTGGCATCGCCGCCCACACCACGAACTCACACGAGGAGCCCTTGGCGTGGGTTCGTGGGCCGAAGGCTCGTGCAACATCACTTTCTGGCCCCCACGGCCGTGGCTTGCGCGGCGCGGGGCGCTCCCTCCTTCTTCGGAGCCCTGCGCTTTGGGCGTACAGAGGGAGCGGGTAGCCAGGCAGAGGCTGCTCGTACCAAGGTCGCGTCACCTCCAGCCTCACGCCAACGTCGCGGGGACAGCTGAACCTCTTCTTCGGTGGGAGTGGCCCCTGCTCCTCGCGAGGGGTTTTCCCTTTCTCCGCGGCGGAGAACCTCCTAATCGGCGCCATGAGTGTCACAGCAAGACGGCGAGGCGAGGAAGAAGAAGAAGGAGCAGGCGGCGAGAACAAGGAGATGAGCAGAGGGGGCTCTGGCCTCTCTTCATTTATAGCCAGAAGGAGGCCAACCGCCGGCCTCCACGATCGCACATAATGATGGTTTTTCTCTGCATGCAGCAGAGTCTAGTCAAGTCGAACGGTTGTCAAGGCAGCGTGGGGAAGCGGAGGCGCCCACGTCCCACCAATCGCCACGCGTCAACTGAGGCCGCAGGCGGTTGGGGCCCGCGGCGCTCCGCACTTGCCCTTTGGCTTCGCCTCGAAGCCATGTTCGAGCGCGCCTTGGGCCCGGGGGCTACTGTCGGCGTCCTGGGAACGGGGGTGCCCAGACTTGCCTGCCTACGGCCCGTGGCGTGGCTCCATCATCGGCCCAGTATGGCCCAGCTTCTGCAGCGACAACTCAAGTCCCTCGCGAGGCGGACAACACCAAGACCTCCATGGGGGCAGCCTCACTTGGCCGGCTCCCGAGGAGCGGAGATATCAAGGCAAGCTGCACCTCGTGAAGTTCACATGACGTGAGCCATGACGACCAAGGCCAGGCGGGCGCTAGCTGGCGCAGTGTACCAGTTTCCTCTTTGGTGCTAAGGAGGCAAGTGCAGGCGCGGGGTCCCGAGGCATCAAGCAAAGGTTTCCATATCAGTGCAACGAGACGAAGACCGCCAGGACGGCAGGACGAAGGTCATTGCGGAGCCCACTGTAGCGTCACTACCAGAGCCTTTTGCAGGCGAAGACTACTTTTGTCAGGATAGCTTGTACTAGTTGTCTCCCTTCACATTTGGCCGTTGTGGGATCCCTTCCCGCCTACATTTGGGAAGAGGACCAAGGCCACTATAAATAGGACTTAGCCACCACCATAGAGGGGCAGCTGGAAGGGGAGCCATTCCACCCTGAGCACCTCACCAGCTCATCGAGCCCAAGAACACCTCACCTCCTGAGGCTGTTCCACCACTGTATTAGTTCATCCTCAGCCCCTCGAGGAAATCCACCACAAAGCTGGAGTAGGGTATTACACCGCAAGGTGGCCCGAACTAGGATAAATCCCTATGTCTCTTGTTCTTTGGGTTCGTCGAGCTAGGCCGTGGGATCGATGAGCGGGCAGACTGGGGAGAGAGTGTTCTTCGTGTGCACCCCAGAGTTCGAACCTCTCAAGGGTCTGTGGAACCCTGAATCCGACGGGTTGGATTGAAATATCTTGGTCTCAACACATGAGTAGGTGGTTCTCTCTCAAAAAATGAATGTTAGAAGTGTAGGAACGTTCTGATTGCTCTCTCCCTGAATGGAGGAAGGGTGGAGGGGTATATATAGCCTTCACACAAAATCTAACTGTTACACACAATCGACCAAACTCGGTGGGACCGAATAGTGAAACTCGGTCAGACCGATTCAGTTCAAAATGTGAACGTTAGGCTTTTCAGTGGGACCGACATGATCAACTCGGTGGGACCGATGTGCTAGGGTTAGGGCATAACTTGATCTCGGTGAGACCGATTTCAGTAATAGGCAAATAGAGAGTTGGTCAGGCAAACTCGGTGGGACCAATCGCTCATTTCGGTGAGACCGAAACGTTACGAAGAGGAAGCAGAGAGTTTGCATTGCAAACTCGGTGGGACCGATCGCTCATTTCGGTTAGACCGAAACGTTACGAAGGGAAACAGAGAGTTTGCAATCCCATCTCGATGAGACCAAGATCCCTATCGGTGAGACCGAACTGATTGGGTTTCTGGCTAAGGCTATGTCAAATGAACTCGGTGGCGCCAGATAGATCAAATCGGTGGGGCCGAGTTTGACTTTAGATTTAGGACATATGTGGAATTGATAAAGTGGTTGAGGGCTTTTGGAGCATATCACTAAGCATTTTGAGCAAGTAAACCATTAAGCAACACCTCATCCCCTTTTAATAGTATTGGCTTTTTCTATGGACTCAATGTGATCTTGGATCACTAAAAGGAAAATGTAGAGTCATGAGCTTTTGCCAATATGTGTCCTTAGCATTTTGAGGGGTCCACATCTCTAGTCCATGCCATGCCAATCATTGAACTTTCTGAAATAATCATCTTGAAAGAGTATTAGTTCAATGAGCTATATGTTGTTAAGCATTACCAAAACCACCCAGGGATTAGTGGCACTTTCACTTTGGCAATTTCCACAATTTGGTACCATTGTTCCATCAGCTTGTCATCAAAATTCCTTCTGAAAGTAAGCATAAGGGTTTCTCCATCCCACACTTCTCTAATCATTTTAGTCTGTTAATTACAAACTGTGTAAACAGACCAAAATTGTACTGCTAGTGGGGAGGTGCCAAACTAGGTATCTTCCCAGAACCTGATTTGCTCTCCCATGCCCACCTTCCATCTATACCCAAATTTCAAGGCTTGGACGATGGATCTAATTCCTTTCCAAAACCTAGAAACATTCATGTTGTGGTTGGGAGCAAATAAATTGATTCTCCCTCTCAAATACTTCTGGTCCACTATCTCTTTCCAAGGTTTTCCCTCCCCCTCATAGTATCCTTTCACCCATGATCCTTGGAGGCGGAGGTTTACATCTTGGAGGTTTGGGATCCCCAGACCACCAAACTCTTTTTTCATGCAGACCATTTTTCAGTTGGCTAGGTGGAGCTTCCTGTGACCTTCAAAATCATTCCACAAACAGTTTGACATTTAGGAGTTGATCAGGTCAATGGCCCACTTAAGAAATTTGAAAAAGGATAATAGGTAGATGGGTATACTAGCTAGGCATGCTTGGATGAGGATCAGCCTGCCTTTGTAAGAGAGCAGCTTCCCCCCTCCATCCAGCAATTCTTTTCATAATCTTATCAATTAGAGGTTGGATGTCTTCTCTTCTCAGCTTGTCATAGTGAAGGGGAATCCCCAAATACTTAATGGGGAAAGAACCTCCAAAACCTAGTACCTCTATAAATTGTCCAAAAACATTCCCATCCATATTGATGGGGATGAGCCTCTGAAGAGGAGGTCAAGAAGGCTGTCTTTGAGTCTTATCTTGATGGTGCACCAGGCCCTAATGGTGTCCCCAAATACTTAATGGGGAAAGAACAACCTTCCTGATCCAGCATTTTTTACCTTTTCATCATCAGAGAAAAAACATGGATTTAGATGAAACCCCTCCCCATTCTCTAATTTGAAAATATCTTTATAGAAACTACTAGCTATAACCCAGCATATATTGCTCCCGGTGAACTGCGAAAAGGAAAAAATGATGTAGTTGTAGCCGAGATGCCCGGAGGACGTAGCTACAGTTTTGCACGGCACAACATCAAGTGGTTTCCCATTGCTCTCTCCTCTTCCACTTTCACCGTGGCGCCAGGGTCCCGCACCCGCAACCCGGCCAAACTACTCCCTCCGTTCCCAAATATAAGTCTTTCTAGAGATTCCAACAAGTGACTACATACGGAGCAAAATGAGTGAATCTACACTTTAAAATATGTCTACATACATCATATGTTGTTGTTCATGTGAAATGTCTTAAAATACTACATACGGAGTAGTAGGAACGGAGGGAGTACTTCTCTTCTTCTTCTTTTTTTTTTGAGAAAGCCCGGCCAAACTACTTTGACTTCCCAAGTCCCAACGTGGTGCGGCCTCTAGCCTCTAGGCCCGGCCCACGTACGCGGACGAGACCCGCGCAAAACTCGGTGGCCCGTGGGCCCGCTCCACGCCGCAGCTCAAGCGAGGCAAGCGCACACAACCGCTTTCCATTCCGTGCCGTCCGATCCTGCAGCTCCCCACCACGAACGACCACACGGCTCACGGGCATCGCGTGGTCGCCTGCCTGTCCTGGCTGTCCCCTCCTTCCTTATCGCGGCCGTTGCGCGCAGGGATCTGTAGACACGGACCACACAGTCAGAAGAGCCTAGAAACACGGTGGGCCACAAGACGCAGCGGCACAACGCGGTATGGACCGGGTCCACCGCGGCGCAGAGCGCGGAGCAAGGCATGCTGCTGGCCCAAGTTAATTACTCCCAATAATAACCATTAATCAACCATTATTACTATCCACATATAGAATTTCCAGCTACCTTGAACCTGATCCTTCCACTCGCGTACAGCTTTCAGTCCAGACGGGCCCCGCTGAATACTCCAGCAGGAAGAAAATATGCACTCTAGTTAACCTAACCCAGCACCGTTCGGCGGCGCATAGATCTCGGAAGCGAAACGCCAACCAGCAAAACGCACACGGCAGACGCACCGTGAGCGACTGACATGCGGGACCAGCACGCAGCGTGGACCCAGCGACCGCAGAGGGAGGCGTGCCGTTCTTCTCCTCCCATTTTAATTTCAGCGCAGCGCAGAGACGCGTCAAACTCGGGGAGCCGGATATTCAATACGGATGGGCCAGAGAGCACTCAGGGCAGGGGCAGGGGCGTAATATCCCCATCGGCCAAAGAAAGCAGCAGGGTCGCCCTAGAAACGGGAAGCATCCAAGGACGGCATCCACCCAAATCCGCTCGGATCTTCTCTCCTCCTCGAGCCGCTCACCGACAGGCAGCGCGCTCCACCCGCGCCTCACGCCACGGCGCGCCAGGCCATCACGGCTCGCGCCACCACCGGTCGCGTTACCCCACCCACCACTCGCGCTGCGCGGCGCAACTTGCCAAAAAAGAAAAGCGAAAGGCAGCAGCTGTACTCCGCCATCGCATCGCATCGCATCCTCACCCACCCACCCACCGCGGCCTCCTCCTTTTACTCTCAACGAAAAATCACGGGCCCCCGAGGCCAAAGCTAGCCACGGAAGGGGACCCACCTGGCAGAGGGACGCAGCTCGGGCCTCGTTGGTTGACCGGCAAGGAGCACACCACCGTGAACCAGAGACACAGCAGCGCAAGGCAATGCCTCAGTAGCCAAAAATTGCTAAATAACTCCAAAGCCCATTTGCTATAGGAGGGAGGAGCCATCGCTGCAACCACAGCCATTTCACCTATCTCAAAGCAGGTAGCGCCCGCGCAGAGCCGCCGGCAGGCAGAGCCAGCAGCCAGTCATCATCAGTAAGAAGCACACAGCACAGACAGACAGTTCAACCAGGGCAAAGTATTAAGATTTTCAAATGCAGGCAACGGCTACTAGGGGGCATTTCAAAGGGGGGCAGTTCCCGGGCTTTCTCTTGGAGGGAAACCTGACAATACTGGCAATGCAACAGGAATTTCGAAGGAAGGAGGGAAGCCACCTGGGGTGTTGTAACTACCATTTCAAATTATGGAGGGAAAACTCAGCAAGGGTGCAGGCAAAGAGGGAAGCTGGTTCACTGACTACAACTCCATTTTCCCTCCTAAAATCTGCTGTTTAAAAAGGAGGGTGAAGCCCTCCCCAAACCAAAGTCTTTACAAGAAAAACGGCTAAGGAAAACAGGGGGAAACCCACCATTTCTGTTTTGCTGCTGATGCTGCTGCTCCTGGTTACTTCTTTCTACCTGAGAAGGGGTGAGGAAGGGGATGATCCATGTACAATGGTCACTGGTGCTTGAACGGCCGGTCATCAGTATCATCATCCTCATCGTCGCTGCCGCTGCCTGATGGGTCATCATCCCTCTTCCGCTTGATACCCTGCGAGGACGACGGCTGGTCTTTGCCACCCTCGTCGTCATCATCATCGACCTCATCTCTGTCTTCATCGACATCATCCGGGTCAGCGATATCAAAGTCCCCTGGACTTCCAACAGCCATGGCTTGGGGCGTCACAATTGGTTGAACAAGATATTCTGTGTCTTCATCCTGAGCAAATGAAAAACCAACAGGCTTAAACAATGCTTAAGTTCATGACATGCTAAAGGTAACTAATCTTCTAGCAGACAAAATCAGTTAATTGGTAACTAAATCAACAGCATAACAAGAACAAAACAAATAAACAATGTGTTGAGATATAAATCTGAAGATAACAGCATAACATCACTTAGTAGTAAAAGAAACAAATTAGCATATAACCGATGCAAAAGAGTGCATGATTAATACAAATAAAATGACAGAAAATATGCCACCGAATAAACAATATAGTGGCCATTACCGAAGCTATTTTTCAAGGGAAAATTGTACAAGAAACAAATATGAGGAGGATTCCATCTTCCTAAAACATGCATCGGGTCATATATCTGTCTAAGCCCACAAATAAATACATGATGTACTAGAAGCACTAAAATGTCAAGAACTAAGCCAGATATGATGTACAGGTAGATGGATATGATATTAGGTCCTAGGAACATAGGGAACAACATGCATAACTGATATATCCAAATCTTCGATTATTCCCAAATTGTAACAAATATATTAGAAGCACAAGCTAGACAGTAACTAATTTTAACATTCGAATATGTAAAGTTTTAGGTCAACAACATGAGGAACTAATCTACTTCCAAAAAGATGAAGAAATCAGAATCCCCAAGCTTCTAACTACAAGGTCTGTCATAATCATTTTGACACACTCCTGGTCATTTCGAGGGTACAGAGCTTTCACATCACATAATATGTTAACAAACATATTCAAGCAATATCTTGGGAGCATGATCGCCTTAAATCTCCATATGAGCAAATTTAGTTAAAATAACTTTTCCACAATATACTTTATACACAAGGTGTTCACCTAACCTACCACAAAAAGAAACGAGACTACGAGTGGGGATCTGACATATGATGGACTCTACTTTGGTAGTCCCAAAACTATGTGTTGCCCACATAATCAGCAAACTTAACAAGCACACATAACTAATGCATGAACTGGTAAATATAGTGACTGAAAAACTAGCCACAGTTGAAATATACCTGCAATATAGAAGGGTGGTCAATAGTTATCTTCCTAAACAATATGACTAGAACAATCGCCCACAAACTGAACATGCAGAAATTGCAATAAGGTAAAGCACTTCAAAGGCTAGCGGAAATTGTTATACCTCATCATCAGCATCGTCATCATCGTTGTCCTCCTCATAAACCCTACTATCCTCCAATCTTTCCTCGTCTTCCTCTCCAATCTCACCATTCTCATCCTCATCATCACCTTCACCTTGCTCATGTCCATCGATCTCTTCTCCAACGCCCCCCACCGCCATAGCAACCCTCCCACTACTCTCTGGCTCAGCCTCCTCACCATCACCATCATCCTCAACCTCCTCCTCATCATCATCATCCTCATCGATGCCATCCTCCTCATCATCACTACTGGGCACGTCAAGTACCTCGACAACAGTGTCATCTTCATCACCCTCCTCATCGATCTCCTCTCCCAAATCCTCCTCCTCCTCATACTCTTCGTCTGCATCGTCGTCGTCATCCTCCACGTCTTCATCATCCTCATCAGGGGCTACCCCAACCGCTGCAACCCTGAACCCGTTGGCCCTGTGGTGGTGCTCGGCTCCCCCATTGGGCACGACCTCGTCGGCCTCGCTCTCATCCTCATCCACATCGATCACCCCATTCACCTCCACCGGGCGCGGTGCGACGCTACCTCGCGAGTGCGAGGCGCCCCCGTTTGCCACCTCGCCGCTTCCAGGATCCTCGTCATCGTCGTCGTCATCATCATCTTCTTCCTCGCCATCACCTTCGCCGTCCCCGTCGTCGTCGTCGTCGTCCGACTCCGGGCGCTCGTTCTCGTCGGCGTCCATCTTGTCGAGGTACTTGAGAGTCCGGATCAACCCGAACACCCTGGATCTGTAGTCCTTGACCCGCGTGACGGGGCACTCGTAGAGGTCGAGCGAGACGAGGCGGAGGCGGGCGAGCGGCGCGAGGTCGTCCACATCTTGGATGCGATTGTTGCTGAGGTCGAGGTCGCGCAGCGACCCGAGCCCCGCCTCGACGAGGTGCTCGAGGCCGCCGGCGATGCGGTTGTCGGAGAGCGTCAGGCGCGTGAGGTTCCGCAGGCGGGGGAACCCCGCGAGCGACGCGACCCCGACGCCGGCGATCGAGAGGTGCTCCAGGCTCTGGTGGCGCTCCAGTATCTCCGGCGCCGGCAAGCGCCCGTGCATGCACTTGACGGCGCCGTCGAGGGTCAGGCTCCTCGCCGGCGACGAGCTCCCCTCGCCGGCGGTGTGGAGCGCCGCCTCCACCGCCCTCTCCCACGCCTCGTCCATCTCTCTATCTCTCCCCCCTCCCCTTCCCGAAATCAAATAAATAAAAAAATCGGGGGTGTTTTGGTTGGGGAGGCTATTTGAAATACAGTGATTTATACGTGGGAGGGGTGTTTACCTCGCCATTGGAGGAAGAAGGGGGCGGCTCACGCGTCGCGCTGTGGACTCGGCGCAGGGACGGCGGGCGGGGCTTATATGGGCGGCCAATGGGGGCGCTCGGATCGCGCGGCGCGGATCGCTGACGTGGCGCCATCCCAGGGGCGTGTGCTTCCTTTGAGAGGAGCGGGGGAGCGGAGAGGCGTGGTGGGCTTGGCTGATGCGGAGAGCATCTTTTTCTGGTTTTCAAAAATCGTTTTCTCTTAAGGGCGAGATATTATTGGTTAATTATGCACGCGGTGCCGTGTGACTACCTTTGGCTCTATGTGGGTAGGTCGCTGACAGGTTGGGAGTAGACGTGTGGGCCCGGGGTTGAAGTCTATGGGCGTTGTTCTGCTTTGGGTTAGCGGGTACAGGCCGTCTGATTGAGAGGTGGCGGTTGCGGGCCGTCGGATCGGCGGAAGTTCACGTATTGGTTTCGTGGTGCCTACCCTTGCCCTTGCACGCGTTTGATTTCGACCCGTGTTGTTTGCCACGAGAAGGTCCGGGATGGTCTGGCCGCGTCTGTTTGAGGTTAATAGCAGAGGCGCTTGCAGTAAAACGGGGTCTGAAGATGCTCTTTGAAAGAGGATGTTCCAGAGTAACAGTGGAATCTGATTGCCTGGAACTAGTGGATGCTTTCAAAAGTGGCAATGAAATCTGGAGTCCTTACACGCCCATTCTAGTGGACTGCTTTGAATTAGCGCATGGAATCCCTTCTGTTTCCTTTCGGCATTGCCCGCGGGAAGCTAATAAGCTGGCACACTTTTTAGCTAGGTATAGCTTTTTTTTAGAACATCAGCTTTATTGATCACATAACCAAAGATACAAGAGTCTCCCGGATACAATCCGGAGTAGAATGAAAAATAACTAGATTAGACAAATTCTTACAAGACTTAGTTAATAGATGAGCAGCCACATTAACAAGCCGACGAACATGCTTGAACTCTGCAGACACAAAGCCCCTTGAAGCAAACTTGATATCATTAATCACTGTACCGACACTGGAACGATCAATTTTGCCAGAAATAATTCTATTCACCAGTGATTGGCAATCTGATGCAAATAAAACATTTGAAAAATGTTCGTCCTTTGCCAGGTACACGGCCCTTCGTAGAGCTAGCGCCTCAGCTAGTTCAGGCTCCATCGTGCCTTGAATAGGTTCAGAACATGCAGCAACACATCTACCCTCATGGTTCAAGGCCACCACTCCAGCACCTGGCATATTTATATCTGAAAAGATTGCAGCATCTGAGTTGATGGCAATAACACCAGGCGGCGGCGGAATCCATAGTGGATTGGGTGAAGAAGACTCACGCCTAATGACAGGTATTTGGATATAGAGATGCTGCAGAATTAGATCAGTATAAGCACGGATTTTCTCAGCTGTAATACGAGGATGTGGAGCTTCTGACGAATGTCGCGCATCATTTCGTGCTTCCCATAAGTGCCAAAAAGAAACAGCCAGAACCTTGGCTTCTTTGTCAGAAGATCTTGAGAGAAAATCAAAAAGCCAAAGCTTGGTATTCCTAAAAGAAGAGCGACGAAGCTGAATGCCAGACCACTCCTTGATCGCATCCCAAACAGTTTTTGCACGCAGACAAAAAAAGTGTGGCGTGCTCCACGCTTTCCAGTCGCCCACAGAAGCAACAACACACAGCATCAGGAACATGGCGGCGTTGCAATTGAGCCCCAGATGGAAGGCAAACATGAGCGAAACGCCAAAGTACGACCTTCATTTTGTTGGGTGCTTTAATAGACCATATCACCTTCCAACTCTTCTCATCAGCAGCCACATTCGAGGATTGTCCAGAACCACACTTGCTGCAAGTTTCAAGAAAACGCGCCGATCGCGCCATATTATATGCAGATCGCACCGAATATTCACCAGACTTAGTGAGAGGCCAGCTTGCAAAATCCACACCGCCATGCCTGCTTATAGGAATGCGAAGAATTTCTGCAGCAATATCATCACGAAAAAAGGCCCTAACAGAATCTTGATTCCATGTACTAGATTCCTCATCAATCAAGCATTTTACCTTGGCATTAGCAGGTATAAGCAGAAGAGGATACAGTCGATGTGGAGGAGTCAAAGGGATCCAATGATCCGAGAGAATACAAACATCTTCACCATTACCAATGCCCCACCTGACTCCCTTCTGAAGTAAATCACGTCCGGCTAATATAGCACGCCAAGTAGCAGATGCAGACCTTGGCGCTAATGCATTCTAGAAATCAGAAGTAGGAAAATATCGTCCTTTCAAAACTCGAGCACAAAGCGAGAATGGATTCGTCAGTAGCCTCCATCCCTGCTTGGCGAGCATAGCCAGATTGAAAAGGGCCATGTCACGAAAGCCCATACCTCCAAGAGCCTTGGGTGTAGTCAACCACTCCCACGAGCGCCAATGCATTTTCCGTTTTCCATCTTCGCGGCCCCGCCACTCATCAGCAATTATTTGACGGAATTTCTCGCAAATATCAACTGGTAGTTGGAAACAACTCATAATGTATGTCGGGATAGCCTGGATAATGGACTTTAGCAAGGCTTCTTTTCCAGCTCTGGGAATTGGACGTTGAGACTAGCCCAGGCACGATCAATAAAAAATTTGAAAGTTTTTGTTGGGGATTTGCCAACCTCTGTTGGCATACCAAGATAGGAGTCATTGAAAGCTTCATTTGAAATCCCTAACAGATTTTTAACTCTTTGTTTGACCTGCACCGGACACTTCTTTCCAAAAAACAAAGCAGATTTATCCTTATTGACTAACTGGCCAGAACCTTGGCAATCAAGATTCAAGGTGGACTTCAAAGCCTCCACACTACTTGTATCACTCCGTGCAAAGAAGATGCTGTCATCGGCAAAGAGGAGATGTGAGATAGGTGGGCCTAGACGGCCATTCTTGTTTCCATGTAGCTCGCCATAGTTCTCCTTCTGTACTAACAAACTTGACAATCCTTCAGTGCATAAGAGGAACAAGTAAGGACTTATTGGATCACCCTGCCGGATACCTTTAGAGGGCACAACTGGCTCAGTAAGATCTCCATTGACCCTGACAGCATAGCGAATATTAGTAACACATCTCATAACAGAATTAATCCATGCTGGGGCAAAACCAAGTTTGGAGAGACATCCATGAAGATAATCCCACTCCACACGGTCATAGGCCTTCATCATATCAATCTTCATTGCAAAGAAAGGTTGCTTAGCCCTCTGTCGTCGAATAGTGTGCAGACACTCATATGCAATAAGAGCATTGTCAGTAATTAAACGGCCAGGCACAAAAGCACTCTGAAAATCAGAAATGACAACTGGCAAAAGCAACTTTAAACGGTTAGCAAGCACCTTAGAGGCAATCTTGTACAACACATTACAAAGACTGATTGGCCTAAAAATTTTAAGCTGCTTCTGAAGGAAATATGCCCTAGAGGCAATAATAAAGTTATTATTTATTTCCTTATATCATGATAAATGTTTATTATTCATACTAGAATTGTATTAACCGGAAACATAATACTTGTGTGAATACATTGACAAACAGAGTGTCACTAGTATGCCTCTACTTGACTAGCTCGTTGATCAGATGGTTATGTTTTCTAGCCATAGACATGAGTTGTCATTTGATTAACTGGATCACATCATTAGGAGAATGATGTGATTGACTTGACCCATTCCGTTAGCTTAGCACTTGATCGTTTAGTATGTTGCTATTGCTTTCTTCATGACTTATACATGTTCATATGACTATGAGATTATGCAACTCCCGTTTACCGGAGGAACACTTTGTGTGCTACCAAACGTCACAACATAACTGGGTGATTATAAAGGTGCTCTATCGGTGTCTCCGAAGGTACTTGTTGGGTTGGCGTATTTCGAGATTAGGATTTGTCACTCCGATTGTCGGAGAGGTATCTCTGGGCCCACTCGGTAATGCACATCACTATAAGCCTTGCAAGCATTGTGACTAATGAGTTAGTTATGGGATGATGTATTATGGAACGAGTAAAGAGACTTCCCGGTAACGAGATTGAACTAGGTATTGAGATACCGACGATCGAATCTCGGGCAAGTAACATACCGATGTCAAAGGGAACAACGTATATTGTTATGCGGTTTGACCGATAAAGATCTTCGTAGAATATGTAGGAGCCAATATGAGCATCCAGGTTCCGATATTGGCTATTGACCGGAGACGTGTCTCGGTCATGTCTACATAGTTCTCGAACCCATAGGGTCCGCACGCTTAAAGTTTCGGTGACGATTGTATTATGAGTTTTTGTGTTTTGATGTACCGAAGGTAGTTTGGAGTCCCGGATGTGATCACGGACATGACGAGGAGTCTCGAAATGGTCGAGACATAAAGATCGATATATTGGATGACTATGTTCGGACACAGGAATGGTTTCGGGGAGTTTCGGACATATATCGGAGTACCGGGGGGTTACCGGAACCCCCCGGGGAGTTTAATGGGCCAAGATGGGCCTTAGTGGAGAAGAGGAGGGGCGGCTAGGGCTGGCCGCGCGCCCCCTCCCCCTCTAGTCCGAATTGGACAAGGAGGGGGGCGGCGCCCCCTTTCCTTCCCCCTCTCTCCTTCCCTTCCTTTCCCCCTCCTACTCCAACAAGGAAAAAGAGGGAGTCCTACTCCCGGTGGGAGTAGGACTCCTCCCTAGCGCACCCTCTCCTGGTCGGCCGCCTCCTCCCCCTGGTCCTTTATATACGGGGGCAGGGGGCACCTCTAGACACAACAATTGATCTCTTGATCTCTTAGCCGTGTGTGGTGCCCCCCTCCACCATATTCCACCTCGATCATATCGTAGCGGTGCTTAGGCGAAGCCCTGCGTCGGTAGCATCATCATCACCGTCACCATGCTCTCGTGCTGACGGAACTCTCTCGTGAAGCTCTGCTGGATTGGAGTTCGCGGGACGTCATCGAGCTGAACGTGTGCTGAATTCGGAGGTGTCGTACGTTCGGTACTTGGATCGGTCGAATCGTGAAGACGTACGACTACATCAACCGCGTTGTGCTAACGCTTCCGCTTTCGGTCTACGAGGGTACGTGGACAACACTCTCCCCTCTCGTTGCTATGCATCACCATGATCTTGCGTGTGCGTAGGATTTTTTTTGAAATTACTACGTTCCCCAACAGTGGCATCCGAGCCAGTTTTTATGCGTAGATGTTATATGCACGAGTAGAACACAAGTGAGTTGTGAGCGATACAAGTCATACTTCTTACCAGCATGTCATACTTTGGTTCGGCGGTATTATTGGATGAAGCGACCCGGACCGACATTACGCGTACGCTTACGCGAGGCTGGTTCTACCGACGTGCTTTGCACACAGGTGGCTGGCGGGTGTCAGTTTCTGAAACTTTAGTTGAATCGAGTGTGGCTACGCGCGGTCCTTGAGAAGGTTAAAACAACACTAACTTGACGAACTATCGTTGTGGTTTTGATGCGTAGGTAAGAACGGTTCTTGCTCAGCTCGTAGCAGCCACGTAAAACTTGCAACAACAAAGTAGAGGACGTCTAACTTGTTTTTGCAGGGCATGTTGTGATGTGATATGGTCAAGACATGATGCTATATTTTATTGTATGAGATGATCATGTTTTGTAACCGAGTTATCGGCAACTGACAAGAGCCATATAGTTGTCGCTTTATTGTATGCAATGCAATCGCCTTGTAATGCTTTACTTTATCACTAAGCGGTAGCGATAGTCGTAGATGTTGGAAATATGCCCTAGAGGCAATAATAAAATAGTTATTATTATATTTCCTTGTTCATGATAATTGTCTATTGTTCATGCTATAATTGTGTTATCCGGAAATCGTAATACATGTGTGAACACATAGACCATAACATGTCCCTAGTGAGCCTCTAGTTGAGTAGCTCGTTGATCAATAGATGGTTACGGTTTCCTGACCATGGACATTGGATGTCATTGATAACGGGATCACATCATTAGGAGAATGATGTGATGGACAAGACCCAATCCTAAGCATAGCACTAGATCGTATAGTTCGTTTGCTGAAGCTTTTCTAACGTCAACTATCGTTTCCTTAGACCATGAGATCGTGCAACTCCCGGATACCGTAGGAATGTTTTGGGTGTACCGAACGTCACAACGTAACTGGGTGGCTATAAAGGTGCACTACAGGTATCTCCGAAAGTGTCTGTTGGGTTGGCTCGGATCGAGACTGGGATTTGTCACTCCGTATGACGGAGAGGTATCTCTGGGCCCACTCGGTATTGCATCATCATAATGAGCTCAATGTGACTAAGTAGTTAGTCACGGGATCATGCATTACGGAACGAGTAAAGTGACTTGCCGGTAACGAGATTGAAGCGAGGTATTGGGATACCGACGATCGAATCTCGGGCAAGTAACGTACCGATTGACAAAGGGAATTGTATACGGGATTACTTGAATCCTCGACATCGTGGTTCATCCGATGAGATCATCGAGGAGCATGTGGGAGCCAACATGGGTATCCAGATCCCGCTATTGGTTATTGACCGGAGAGTCGTCTTGGTCATGTCTGCGTGTCTCCCGAACCCGTTGGGTCTACACACTTAAGGTTCGGTGACGCTAGGGTTGTAGAGATATTAGTATGCGGTAACCCGAAAGTTGTTCGGAGTCCCGGATGAGATCCCGAACATCACGAGGAGTTCCGGAATGGTCCGGAGGTAAAGATTTGTATACAGGAAGTCCAGTTTCGGCCGCCGGGAAAGTTTCGGGGGTCACCGGTATTGTACCGGGACCACCGGAAGGGTCCCGGAGGTCCACCGGGTGGGGCCACCTATCCCGGAGGGCCCCATGGGCTGAAGTGGGAAGGGAACCAGCCCCTGGTGGGCTGGTGCGCCCCCCATGGGCCTCCCCCTGCGCCTAGGGTTGGAAACCCTGGGGGTGGGGGCGCCCCACCTGACTTGGGGGGCAAGTTCCCCCCTTGGCCGCCGCCGCCCCCCTTGAGATTGGATCTCTAGGGGCCGGCGCCCCCCCAGGGCCCCTATATATAGAGGGAGGAGGGAGGGCTGCGCACCCAAGCCCCTGGCGCCTTCCTCTCCCCCCGTAACACCTCTCCCTCTCGCTGAGCTTGGCGAAGCCCTGCCGAGATCCCCACTGCTTCCACCACCACGCCGTCGTGCTGCTGGATCTCCATCAACCTCTCCTTCCCCCTTGCTAGATCAAGAAGGAGGAGACGTCTCTCCCAACCGTACGTGTGTTGAACGCGGAGGTGCCGTCCGTTCGGCGCTAGGATCATCGGTGATTTGGATCACGACGAGTACGACTCCATCAACCCCGTTCTCTTGAACGCTTCCGCTCGCGATCTACAAGGGTATGTAGATGCACTCCTCTCTCTCGTTGCTAGATGAATCCATAGATTGATCTTGGTGATGCGTAGAAAATTTTAAATTTCTGCTACGATCCCCAACAGTGGCATCATGAGCTAGGTCTATGCGTAGTTTCTATGCACGAGTAGAACACAAGTTGTTGTGGGCGTTGATTTTGTCAATTTACTTGCCGTTACTAGTCTTATCTTGATTCAGCGGCATCGTGGGATGAAGCGGCCCGGACCGACCTTACACGTACGCTTACGTGAGATAGGTTCCACCGACTAACATGCACTAGTTACATAAGGTGGCTAGCGGGTGTCTGTCTCTCCCACTTTAGTCGGATCGGATTCGATGAAAAGGGTCCTTATGAAGGGTAAATAGAAATTGGCATATCACATTGTGGTTTTGGCGTAGGTAAGAATCGTTCTTGCTAGAAACCTATAGCAGCCACGTAAAAGTTTGCAACAACAATTAGAGGACGTCTAACTTGTTTTTGCAGCAAGTGTCATGTGATGTGATATGGCCAGAAGGATGTGATGAATGATATATGTGATGTATGAGATTGATCATGTTCTTGTAATAGGTATCACGACTTGCATGTCGATGAGTATGACAACCGGCAGGAGCCTAGGAGTTGTCTTAATTTATTTATGACCTGCGTGTCAACTGAAACGTCATGTAATTACTTTACTTTATTGCTAACCGTTAGCCATAGTAGTAGAAGTAATAATTGGCGAGACAACTTCATGAAGACACGATAATGGAGATCATGATGATGGAGATCATGGTGTCATGCCGGTGACGATGATGAACATGGCGCCCCGAAGATGGAGATCAAAAGGAGCAAAATGATATTGGCCATATCATGTCACTATTTGATTGCATGTGATGTTTATCATGTTTTACATCTTATTTGCTTAGAACGACGGTAGCATAAATAAGATGATCCCTCGCTAAAATTTCAAGAAAGTGTTCCCCCTAACTGTGCACCGTTGCGAAGGTTCGTTGTTCCGAAGCACCACGTGATGATCGGGTGTGATAGGTTCTAACGTTCGCATACAACGGGTGTAAGCCAGATTTACACACGCAATACACTTAGGTTGACTTGACGAGCCTAGCATGTACAGACATGGCCTCGGAACACAAGAGACCGAAAGGTCGAACATGAGTCGTATAGCAGATA
Source organism: Triticum aestivum (assembly GCF_018294505.1). Taxonomy (NCBI): domain Eukaryota; kingdom Viridiplantae; phylum Streptophyta; class Magnoliopsida; order Poales; family Poaceae; genus Triticum; species Triticum aestivum. Next base: position 126,410,236 of record NC_057799.1, read on the forward strand.
CGATCAACATGAAGATGTTCACCGATAATGACTAGTCCGTCTCACGTGATGATTGGACACGGCCTAGTTGACTCGGATCATGTATCACTTAGATGACTAGAGGGATGTATGTCTGAGTGGGAGTTCGTTAATAATTTGATTAGATGAACTTAATTATCATGAACTTAGTCTAAAAACCTTTACAATATGTCTTGTAGATCAAATGGCCCACGCTAATGTTGCCCTCAACTTCAACTCGTTCCTAGAGAAAACCAAGCTGAAAGACGATGGTAGCAACTACACGGACTGGGTCCGTAACCTGAGGATTATCCTCATAGCTGCCAAGAAAGCATATGTCCTTGAAGCACCGCTAGGTGATGCACCTGTTTTTCCAGCAACTCAAGACGTTCTGAACGCCAGGCAGTCGCGTAGTGATGATTACTCCCTGGTTCAGTGCGGCATGCTTTACAGCTTAGAACCGGGGCTCCAAAAGCGTTTTGAGCAGCACGGAGCATATGAGATGTTCCAAGAGCTAAAAATGGTTTTCCAAGCTCATGCCCGGGTCGAGAGATATGAAGTCTCTGACAAGTTCTACAGTTGTAAGATGGAGGAGAATAGTTCCGTCAGCGAACACATACTCAAAATGTCTGGGTTGCACAACCGCATTTCTCAGCTGGGAGTTAATCTCCCGGATGACGCGGTCGTTGACAGAATCCTTCAGTCACTGCCACCTAGCTACAAGAGCTTTGTGATGAACTTCAATATGCAGGGGATGGAAAAGACCATTCCTGAGGTATATTCAATGCTGAAATCAGCGGAGGTGGAGATCAAAAAGGAACATCAAGTGTTGATGGTGAATAAAACCACTAAGTTCAAGAAAGGCAAGGGTAAGAAGAACTTCAAGAAAGACGGCAAGGGAGTTGCCGCGCCCGGTAAGCAAGCTGCCGGGAAGAAGACAAAGAATGGACCTAAGCCTGAGACTGAGTGCTTTTATTGCAAGGGAAACGGTCACTGGAAGCGGAACTGCCCCAAGTACTTAGCGGATAAGAAGGCCGGCAATACCAAAGGTATATGTGATATACATGTTATCGATGTGTACCTAACCAGCGCTCGTAGTAGCTCCTGGGTATTTGATACCGGTGCGGTTGCTCATATTTGTAACTCAAAGCAGGAGCTGCGGAATAAGCGGAGACTGGCGAAGGACGAGGTGACGATGCGCGTCGGGAATGGTTCCAAGGTCGATGTGATCGCAGTCGGCACGCTACCTCTACATTTACCTACGGGATTAGTTTTAAACCTCAATAATTGTTATTTAGTGCCAGCTTTGAGCATGAACATTGTATCTGGATCTCGTTTAATGCGAGATGGCTACTCATTTAAATCCGAGAATAATGGTTGTTCTATTTATATGAGAGATATATTTATGGTCATGCCCCGCTGGTCAATGGTTTATTCTTAATGAATCTCGAACGTGATGTTACACATATTCATAGTGTGAATGCAAAGAAATGTAAGGTTGATAATGATAGTCCCACATACTTGTGGCACTGCCGCCTTGGTCACATTGGTGTCAAACGCATGAAGAAACTCCATGCAGATGTACTTTTGGAGTCTCTTGATTATGAATCATTTGACACGTGCGAACCATGCCTCATGGGCAAAATGACCAAGACTCCGTTCTCCAGAACAATGGAGCGAGCAACCAACTTATTGGAAATCATACATACTGATGTGTGCGGTCCAATGAGCGTTGAGGCTCGCGGTGGCTATCGTTATGTTCTCACCCTCACTGATGACTTGAGTAGATATGGGTATGTCTACTTAATGAAACACAAGTCTGAGACCTTTGAAAAGTTCAAGGAATTTCAGAGTGAGGTTGAGAATCAACGTGACAGGAAAATAAAGTTCTTGCGATCAGATCGTGGAGGGGAATATTTGAGTCACGAATTTGGCACACACTTAAAGAAATGTGGAATTGTTTCACAACTCACGCCGCCTGGAACACCACAGCGTAATGGTGTGTCTGAACGTCGTAATCGCACTCTATGGATATGGTGCGATCTATGATGTCTCTTACCGATCTACCGCTATCATTATGGGGTTATGCTTTAGAGACTGCCGCATTCACTTTAAATAGGGCTCCATCGAAATCCGTTGAGACGACACCGTATGAATTATGGTTTGGAAAGAAACCTAAGCTGTCGTTTCTTAAAGTTTGGGGATGCGATGCTTATGTCAAGAAACTTCAACCTGAAAAGCTCGAACCCAAGTCGGAAAAATGCGTCTTCATAGGATACCCTAAGGAAACCATTGGGTATACCTTCTACCTCAGATCCAAAGGTAAGATCTTCGTTGCCAAGAACGGGTCCTTTCTGGAGAAAGAGTTTCTCTCGAAAGAAGTAAGTGGGAGGAAAGTGGAACTTGATGAGATGACCCCTCTCGAACCAGAAAGTAGCGCAGCACAAGAAAATGTTTCTGTGGTGCCTGCACCGACTAGAGAGGAAGTTAATGATGACGATCATGATCAAGTTACCACTGAACTTCGTAGGTCCACAAGGACACATTCCGCACCAGAGTGGTACGACAACCCTGTCCTGGAAATCATGTTGTTGGACAACGGTGAACCTTCGAACTATGAAGAAGCAATGGCGGGTCCAGATTCCAACAAATGGCTTGAAGCCATGCAATCCGAGATAGGATCCATGTATGAAAACAAAGTATGGACTTTGACAGACTTGCCCGATGATCGGCGAGCGATAGAAAATAAATGGATCTTTAAGAAGAAGACGGACGCGGATGGAAATGTTACCATCTATAAAGCTCGACTTGTCGCTAAGGGTTATCGACAAGTTCAAGGTGTTGACTACGATGAGACCTTCTCACCCGTAGCAAAGCTGAAGTCCGTCCGAATCATGTTAGCAATTGTCGCATTCTACCATTATGAGATATGGCAAATGGACGTCAAAACGGCATTCCTTAACGGCTTTCTTAAGGAAGAATTGTATATGATGCAGCCGGAAGGTTTAGTCGATCCTAAGAATGCTAACAAAGTATGCAAGCTCCAGCGCTCAATCTATGGGCTGGTGCAGGCATCTCGGAGTTGGAACATTCGCTTTGATGAGATGATCAAAGCGTTTGGGTTTACACAGACTTATGGAGAAGCCTGTATTTACAAGAAAGTGAGTGGGAGCTCTGTAGCATTTCTCATATTATATGTGGATGACATACTATCGATGGGAAATGATATAGAATTCTTGGAAAGTATAAAGGCCTACTTGAATAAGTGTTTTTCAATGAAGGACCTTGGAGAAGCTGCTTACATATTAGGCATCAAGATCTATAGAGATAGATCGAGACGCCTCATAGGTCTTTCACAAAAGCACATACCTTGACAAGATATTGAAGAAGTTCAATATGGATCAGTCCAAGAAGGGGTTCTTGCCTATATTGCAAGGTGTGAGATTGAGCACGGTTCAATGCCCGACCACGGCAGAAGATAGAGAAAAGATGAATGTCGTCCCCTATGCCTCGGCCATAGGGTCTATTATGTATGCCATGCTATGTACCAGACCTGATGTAAACCTTGCCGTAAGTTTGGTAGGAAGGTACCAAAGTAATCCCGGCATGGAACACTGGACAGTGGTCAAGAACATCCTGAAGTACCTGAAAAGGACTAAGGATATGTTTCTCGTTTATGGAGGTGACGAAGAGCTCGTCGTAAAGGGTTACGTCGATGCTAGCTTCGACACAGATCTGGATGACTCTAAGTCACAAATCGGATACGTGTACATTTTGAATGGTGGGGCAGTCAGCTGGTGCAGTTGCAAGCAAAGCGTCGTGGCGGGATCTACATGTGAAGCGGAGTACATGGCAGCCTCGGAGGCAGCACATGAAGCAATCTGGATGAAGGAGTTCATTGCCGACCTAGGAGTTATTCCCAATGCATCGGGGCCGATGACTCTCTTCTGTGACAACACTGGAGCTATTGCCCTTGCCAAGGAGCCCAGGTTTCACAAGAAGACCAGGCACATCAAGCGTCGCTTCAACTCCATTCGTGAAAATGTTCAAAATGGAGACATAGATATTTGTAAAGTACATACGGATTTGAATGTCGCAGATCCGTTGACTAAACCTCTTCCACGGGCAAAACATGATCAACACCAGAACTCTATGGGTGTACGATTCATCACAATGTAACTAGATTATTGACTCTAGTGCAAGTGGGAGACTGATGGAAATATGCCCTAGAGGCAATAATAAAATGGTTATTATTATATTTCCTTGTTCATGGTAATTGTCTATTGTTCATGCTATAACTGTGTTATCCGGAAATTGTAATACATGTGTGAACACATAGACCATAACATGTCCCTAGTGAGCCTCTAGTTGACTAGCTCGTTGATCAATAGATGGTTACGGTTTCCTGACCATGGACATTGGATGTCATTGATAAAGGGATCACATCATTAGGAGAATGATGTGATGGACAAGACCCAATCCTAAGCATAGCACTAGATCATATAGTTCGTTTGCTGAAGCTTTTCTAATGTCAAGTATCGTTTCCTTAGACCATGAGATCGTGCAACTCCCGAATACCGTAGGAATGCTTTGGGTGTACCGAACGTCACAACGTAACTGGGTGGCTATAAAGGTGCACTACAGGTATCTCCGGAAGTGTCTGTTGGGTTGGCTCGGATCGAGACTGGGATTTGTCACTCCGTATGACAGAGAGGTATCTCTGGGCCCACTCGGTATTGCATCATCATAATGAGCTCAATGTGACTAAGTAGTTAGTCACGGGATCATGCATTACGGAACGAGTAAAGTGACTTGCCGGTAACGAGATTGAAGCGAGGTATTGGGATACCGATGATCGAATCTCGGGCAAGTAACGTACCGATTGACAAAGGGAATTGTATACGGGATTACTTGAATCCTCGACATCGTGGTTCATCCGATGAGATCATCGAGGAGCATGTGGGAGCCAACATGGGTATCCAGATCCCGCTGTTGGTTATTGACCGGAGAGTCGTCTCGGTCATGTCTGCGTGTCTCCCGAACCTGTAGGGTCTACACACTTAAGGTTCGGTGACGCTAGGGTTGTAGAGATATTAGTATGCGGTAACCCGAAAGTTGTTCGGAGTCCCGGATGAGATCCCGGACATCACGAGGAGTTCCGGAATGGTCAGGAGGTAAAGATTTGTATATAGGAAGTCCAGTTTCGGCCGCCGGGAAAGTTTCGGGGGTCACCGGTATTGTACCGGGACCACCGGAAGGGTCCCGGGGGTCCACCGGGTGGGGCCACCTATCCCGAAGGGCCCCATGGGCTGAAGTGGGAAGGGAACCAGCCCCTGGTGGGCTGGTGCGCCCCCCATGGGCCTCCCCTGCGCCTAGGGTTGGAAACCCTGGGGGTGGGGGGCGCCCCACCTGACTTGGGGGGCAAGGTCCCCCCTTGGCCGCCCCCCCTTGAGATTGGATCTCTAGGGGCCGACGCCCCCCAGGGCCCCTATATAGAGAGGGGGAGAGGGAGGGCTACGCACCCAAGCCCCTGGCGCCTTCCTCTCCCCCCGTAACACCTCTCCCTCTCGCTGAGCTTGGCGAAGCCCTGCCGAGATCCCCGCTGCTTCCACCACCACGCCGTTGTGCTGTTGGATCTCCATCAACCTCTCCTTCCCCCTTGCTGGATCAAGAAGGAGGAGACGTCTCTCCCAACCGTACGTGTGTTGAACGCGGAGGTGCCGTCCGTTCGGCGCTAGGATCATCGGTGATTTGGATCACGACGAGTACGACTCCATCAACCCCGTTCTCTTGAACGCTTCCGCTCGCGATCTACAAGGGTATGTAGATGCACTCCTCTCTCTCGTTGCTAGATGACTCCATAGATTGATCTTGGTGATGCGTAGAAAATTTTAAATTTCTGCTACGATCCCCAACAGTAGAAGCATAAGTTGGCGAGACGACAACGATGCTACGATGGAGATCAAGGTGTTGCGCCGGTGACGATGGTGATCAGGACGGTGCTTTGGAGATGGAGATCACAAGCACAAGATGATGATGGCCATATCATATCACTTATATTGATTGCATGTGTTGTTTATCTTTTATGCATCTTATCTTGCTTTGATTGACGGTAGCATTATAAGATGGTCTCTCACTAAAATTTCAAGATAAAAGTGTTCTCCCTGAGTATGCACTGTTGCGAAAGTTCTTCATGCTGAGACACCACGCGTTGATCGGGTGTGATAGGCTCTACGTTCAAATACAACGGGTGCAAAACAGTTGCACACGCAGAATACTCAGGTTAAACTTAACGAGCCTAGCATATGCAGATATGGCCTCGGGACACTGAGACCGAAAGGTCGAGCGTGAATCATATAGTAGATATGATCAACATAGTGATGTTCACCATTGGAAACTACTCCATCTCACGTGATGATCGGACATGGTTTAGTTGATTTGGATCACGTGATCACTTAGATGATTAGAGGGATGTCTATCTAAGTGGGAGTTCTTAAGTAATATGATTAATTGAACTTAAATTTATCATGAACTTAGTACCTGATAGTATTTTGCTTGTCTATGTTGATTGTAGATAGATGGCCCGTGCTGTTCTTTCGTTGAATTTTAATGCGTTCCTTGAGAAAGCAAAGTTGAAAGATGATGGTAGCAATTACACGGACTGGGTCCGTAACTTGAGGATTATCCTCATTGCTGCACAGAAGAATTACGTCCTGGAAGCACCGCTAGGTGCCAGACCTGCTGCAGGAGCAACACCAGATGTCATGAACGTTTGGCAGAGCAAAGCTGATGACTACTCAATAGTTCAGTGTGCCATGCTTTACGGCTTAGAACCGGGACTTCAACGATGTTTTGAACGTCATGGAGCATATGAGATGTTCCAGGAGTTGAAGTTAATATTTCAAGCAAATGCCCGGATTGAGAGATATGAAGTCTCCAATAAGTTCTACAGCTATAAGATGGAGGAGAATAGGTCCGTCAGTGAACATATACTCAGAATGTCTGGGTATAACAATCACTTGATTCAACTGGGAGTTAATCTTCCGGATGATAGTGTCATTGACAGAATTCTTCAATCACTGCCACCAAGCTACAAGAGCTTTGTGATGAACTACAATATGCAAGGGATGGATAAGACAATTCCCGAGCTCTTCGCAATGCTAAAGGCCGCGGAGGTAGAAATCAAGAAGGAGCATCAAGTGTTGATGGTCAACAAGACCACCAGTTTCAAGAAAAAGGGCAAAGGGAAGAAGAAGGGGAACTTCAAGAAGAATAACAAACAAGTTGCTGCTCAGGAGAAGAAACCCAAGTCTGGACCTAAGCGTGAGACTGAGTGCTTCTACTGCAAACAGACTGGTCACTGGAAGCGGAACTGCCCCAAGTATTTGGCGGATAAGAAGGATGGCAAGGTGAACAAAGGTATATGTGATATACATGTTATTGATGTGTACCTTACTAATGCTCGCAGTATCACCTGGGTATTTGATACTGGTTCTGTTGCTAATATTTGCAACTCGAAACAGGGACTACGGATTAAGCGAAGATTGGCTAAGGTCGAGGTGACGATGCGCGTGGGACATGGTTCCAAAGTCGATGTGACCGCGGTCGGCACGCTACCTCTACATCCACCTTCGGGATTGGTTTTAGACGTGAGTAATTGTTATTTGGTCCCAGTGTTGAGCATGAACATTATATCTGGATCTTGTTTGATGCGAGACGGTTATTCATTTAAATCAGAGAATAATGGTTGTTCTATTTATATGAGTAATATCTTTTATGGTCATGCACCCTTGAAGAGTGGTCTATTTTTGTTGAATCTCGATAGTAGTGATACACATATTCATAATGTTGAAGCCAAAAGATGCAGAGTTGATAATGATAGTGCAACTTATTTGTGGCACTGCCGTTTGGGTCATATTGGTGTAAAACGCATGAAGAAACTCCATACCGATGGACTTTTGGAACCACTTGATTATGAATGACTTGGTACTTGCGAACCATGCCTCATGGGCAAGATGACTAAAATGCCGTTCTCCGGAACTATGGAGCGAGCAGCTGATTTGTTAGGGATCATACATACTGATGTATGTGGTCCAATGAATGTTGAGGCTCGCGGCGGGTATCGTTATTTTCTCACCTTCACAGATGATTTAAGCAGATATGGGTATATCTACTTAATGATATATCTACTTAATGAAACATAAGTCTGAAACATTTGAAAAGTTCAAAGAATTTCAGAGTGAAGTGGAAAATCATCGTAACAAGAAAATAAAGTTTCTACGATCTGATCGTGGAGGAGAATATTTGAGTTACGAGTTTGGCCTACATTTGAAACAATGCGGAATAGTTTCACAACTCACGCCACCTGGAACACCACAGCGTAATGGTGTGTCCGAACGTCGTAATCGTACTTTACTAGATATGGTGCGATCTATGATGTCTCTTACTGATTTACCGCTGTCGTTTTGGGGTTATGCTCTAGAGACAACTGCATTCACGTTAAATAGGGCACCATCAAAATCCGTTGAGACGACACCTTATGAACTATGGTTTGGCAAGAAACCAAAGTTGTCGTTTCTTAAAGTTTGGGGCTGCAATGCTTATGTGAAAAAGCTTCAACCTAATAAGCTCGAACCCAAATCGGAGAAATGTGTCTTCATAGGATACCCAAAGGAAACTGTTGGGTACACCTTCTATCACAGATCCGAAGGCAAGACATTCGTTTCCAAGAATGGATCCTTTCTAGAGAAGGAGTTTCTCTCGAAAGAAGTGAGTGGGAGGAAAGTAGAACTTGATGAGGTAACTGTACCTGCTCCGTTATTGGAAAGTAGTTCATCATAGAAACCGGTTCCTGTGACACCTACACCAATTAGTGAGGAAGCTAATGATGATGATCATGAAACTTCAGATCAAGTTACTACCGAACCTCGTAGGTCAACCAGAATGAGATCCGCACCAGAGTGGTACGGTAATCCTATTTTGGAGGTCATGTTACTAGACCATGACGAACCTGCGAACTATGAAGAAGCGATGGTGAGCCCAGATTCCGCAAAATGGCTTGAGGCCATGAAATCTGAGATGGGATCCATGTATAAAAACAAAGTGTGGACTTTGGTTGACTTGCTCGATGATCGGCAAGCAATTGAGAATAAATGGATCTTCAAGAAGAAGACTGACGCTGACGGTAATGTTACTATCTATAAAGCTCGACTTGTTGCAAAAGGTTTTCGACAAGTTCAAGGGATTGACTACGATGAGACCTTCTCACCCGTAGCGATGCTTAAGTCCGTCTGAATCATGTTAGCAATTGCCGCATTTCATGATTATGAAATTTGGCAAATGGATGTAAAGACTGCATTCCTGAATGGATTTCTAGAAGAAGAGTTGTATATGATGCAACCCGAAGGCAAGGTAACTAATGATAAAAGTGAGCATAAACGGTATTGCAATGCTAGGAAACAAGGCCTAGGGTTCACACTTTCACTAGTGCAAGTTCTCTCAACAATAATAACATAATTGGATCATACAAATATCCCTCAACATGCAACAAAGAGTCACTCCAAAGTCACTAATAGCGGAGAACAAACGAAGAGATTATGGTAGGGTACGAAACCACTCAATGTTATTCGTTCGGATTGATCTATTCAAGAGTTCGTACTAGAATAACACCTTAAGACACATATCAACCAAAACCCTAATGTCACCTAGATACTCCAATGTCACCTCAAGTATCCGTGGGTATGATCATACGATATGCATCACACAATCTCAGATTCATCTATTCAACCAACACATAGAACCTCAAAGAGTGCCCCAAAGTTTCTACCGGAGAGTCAAGACGAAAACGTGTGCCAACCCCTATGCATAGGTTCATGGGCGGAACCCGCAAGTTGATCCCCAAAACATACATCAAGTGAATCACGTGATATCCCATTGTCACCATAGATAAGCACGGCAAGACATACATCAAGTGTTCTCAAATCCTTAAAGACTCAATCCGATAAGATAACTTCAAAGGGAAAACTCAATCCATTACAAGAGAGTAGAGGGGGAGAAACATCATAAGATCCAACTAAAATAGCAAAGCTCGCGATACATCAAGATCGTATCACCTCAAGAACACGAGAGAGAGAGAGATCAAACACATAGCTACTGGTACATACCGTCAGCCCCGAGGGTGAACTACTCCCTCCTCGTCATGGAGAGCGCCGGGATGATGAAGATGGCCACCGATGAGGGACCCCCCCTCCGGCAGGGTGCCGGAACAGGGTCCCGATTGGTTTTTGGTGGCTACAGAGGCTTGCGGCAGCGGAACTCCTGATCTATTCTGTTCTCTGATGGTTTTAGGGTATATTGATATATATATATATAGGCGAAAGAAGTCGGTCAAGGGAGCCACGAGGGGCCCACGAGGGTGGAGGGCGCGCCCAGGGGGGTGGGCACGCCCCCTGCCTCATGCTCTCCTTGTTAATTCCCTGACGTGCACTCCAAGTCCCCTGAATTGCTTCCGTTCCAAAAATAACTCTCCCGAAGGTTTCATTCCGTTTGGACTCCGTTTGATATTCCTTTTCTGCGAAACACTGAAACAAGGGAAAAAACAGAAACTGGCACTAGGCTCTGGGTTAATAGGTTAGTCCCAAAAATAATATAAAAGTGTATAATAAAGCCCATAAACATCCAATACAGATAATATAATAGCATGGAACAATAAAAAATTATAGATACGTTGGAGACGTATCAGCATCCCCAAGCTTAATTCCTGCTCGTCCTCGAGTAGGTAAATGATAAAAACAGATTTTTTTGATGTGGAATGCTTCTTAGCATAATTCTCAATGTAAATCTTTTTATTGTCGCATGAATATTTAGATCCGAAAGATTCAAGATAAAAGTTTAATGTTGACATAAAAACAATAATACTTCAAACATGCTAACCAAGCAATTATGTCTTATCAAAATAACATAGCCAAAGAAAGCTTATCCCTACAAAATCATATGGTTAAGCCATGTTTCAATATTGTCACACAAACGTTCTCATCATGCATAACCCCGGTGACAAGCCGAGCAATTGGTTCATACTTTTAACGCACTTCAGCCTTTTCAACTCTTACGCAATACATGAGCGCAAGCCATGGATATAGCACTATGGGTGGAGTAAAGTATAATGATGGGGGTTATGAGAGAAGACAAAAAGGTAGAAAGTCTCACATTGACGCGGCTAATCAATAGGGTATGGATATGCCCATCGATTGATGTCAATGAGAGGAGTAGGGATTGCCATGCAACGGATGCACTAGAGCTATAAATATGTGAAAGCTCAACAAAAGAAATTAAGTGGGTGTGCATCCAACTTGCTTGCTCACGAAGACCTAGGGCATTTGGAGGAAGCCCATCATTGGAATATACAAGCCAAGTTCTATAATGAAGGATTCCCACTAGTATATGAAAGTGACAACATATGAGACTCTCTATCATGAAGATCATGGTGCTACTTTGAAGCACAAGTGTGGTAAAAGGATAGTAGCATTGCCCCTTCTCTCATTTTCTCTCATTTTTTATTTGGGCCTTTTCTCTCTCTTTTTCCTTTTTTATGGCCTCTTTTTTTTTAGTTCGGAGTCTCATCCCGACTTGTGGGGGAATCATAGTCTCCATCATCCTTTCCTCACTGGGGCAATGCTCTAATAATGATGATCATCACACTTTCATTTACTTACAACTCATGAATTACAACTCGATTCTTAGAACAAAATATGACTCTATATGAATGCCTCCGGCGGTGTACCGGGATGTGCAATGACTCATGAGTGACATGTATGAAAGAATTATGAACGGTGGCTTTGCCACAAATACAATGTCAACTACATGATCATGCAAAGCAATATGACAATGATGGAGCGTGTCATAATAAACGGAACGGTGGAAAGTTGCATGGCAATATATCTCAGAATGGCTATGGAAATGCCATGATAGGTAGGTATGGTGGCTGTTTTGAGGAAGATATAAGGAGGCTTATGTGTGATAGAGCATATCATATCACGGGGTTTGGATGCACCGGCGAAGTTTGCGCCAACTCTCAAGGTGAGAAAGGGCAATGCACGGTACCGTAGAGGCTAGAAAATTGTGGAAGGTTGAGAGTGCGTATAATCCATGGACTCACATTAGTCATAAAGAACTCATATACTTATTGCAACAGTTTATTAATCCTCGAAGCAAAGTACTACTACGCATGCTCCTAGGGGAAGGGTTGGTAGGACTTAACCATCGCGCGATCCCGACCGCCACACAAAGGAAGACAGTAAAAGTACTACTACGCATGCCCCTAGAGGGATAGATTGGTAGGAAAAGACCATCGCTCGTCCCCGACCGCCACTCATAAGGAAAGCAATAAAAGAACATCTATGTGTCAAAATTGTTACACAACTTTTACCATACGTGCATGCACGGGACTTGCCAACTTTAACACAAGTATTTCTCAATTTCATAATTACCCAACTAGCACGCTCTAATATTACCACCTTTATATCTCAAAACACTTATCAAGTATCTAATTTCTCATGATATTCAATGAACTCAATATGGAAGATTAATTTCACAATTAAAGCCAATTACCATGCTGTTTAAGACTCTCAAAATAATATAAGTGAAGCATGAGAGTTCATCTATTTCTTCAAAATAAATCCACCGCCGTGCTCTAAAAGATATAAGTGAAGCACTAGAGCAAACAACAAACTACTCCGAAAGGATATAAGTGAAGATCAATGAGTAGTTAAATAATTATGTAGCTATGTGAAGACTCTCTCCCATTTAAGAATTTTAGATCTTGGTATTTTATTCAAACAGCAAGCAAAGCTAAAGAAAATAAAACGACGCTCCAAGCAAAACACATATCATGTGGTGAATAAAAATATAGCTCCAAGTAAAGTTACCGATGAACGAAGACGAAAGAGGGGATGCCATCCGGGGCATCCACAAGCTTAGGCTCTTGGTTATCCTTGAATATTACCTTGGGGTGCCTTGGGCATCCCCAAGCTTAGGCTCTTGCCACTCCTTATTCCATAGTCCATCGAATCTTTACCCAAAACTTGAAAACTTCACAACACAAAACTTAACAGAAAACTCGTAAGCTCCGTTAGCGAAAGAAAACAAAACACCACTTCAAGGTACTGTAATGAAATCATTATTTATTTATATTGGTGTTAAACCTACTGTATTCCAACTTCTCTATGGTTTATAAACTCTTTTACTAGCCATAGATTCATTAAAATAAGCAAACAACACACGGAAAACAGAATCTGTCAAAAACAGAACAGTCTATAGTAATCTATAACTAACGCAAACTTCTGGAACTCCAAAAATTCTACCAAAATAGGACGACCTAGATAATTTGTTTATTGATCTACTGCAATTGTAATCAGTATTTTATCACGTTCTGGTGATTTTTAACAATTGTTTTCGTGAACAGAAAGTTTCTGGAATTTTCAGCAAGATCAAATAACTATCATCCAAGAAGATCCTATAGGTTTAACTTGGCACAAACACTAATTAAAACGTAAAAACACATCTAAACAGAAGCTAGATGTGTTATTTATTACTAAACAGAACCAAAAAGCAAGAGACTAAAATAAAATTGGGTTGCCTCCCAACAAGCGCTAACGTTTAATGCCCCTAGCTAGGCATGATGATTTCAATGATGCTCACATAAAAGTTAGGAATTGAAACATAAAGAGAGCATCATGAAGAATATGACTAGCACATTTAAGCCTAACCCACTTCCTATGCATTGGGATTTTGTGAGCAAACAACTTATGGGAACAATAATCAACTAGCATAGGAAGGCAAAACAAGCATAACTTCAAAACTTTAAGCACATAGAGAGGAAACTTGATATTATTGCAATTTCTACAAGCATACGTTCCTCCCTCATAATAATTTTCAGTAGCATCATGAATAAATTCAACAATATAACCAGCACCTAAAGCATTCTTTTCATGATCTACAAGCATAGAAAATTTAGTGCTCTCCACATAAGCAAAATTCTTCTCATTCGGGATAGTGGGAGTATCATAAGAGACTTGAATACTATAAATTGTTTCCACATTAAAAGAGTAATGTTCAGAAAAAGGGGAATCATAATCATGACAAGTTTTATAAATATAGTCATCACTACTTTTTATAGCATAAGTTTCATCACAATAATCATCATAAGTGGCAACTTTGTTCTCATCATAATCGATTGAAACCTCTTCCAAGATAGTGGAATCATCACTAAATAAAGTCATGACCTCTCCAAATCCACTTTCATAAATATTATAAGATTCAACATCCTCCAAAATAGTGGGATCATTACTTCCTAAAGTTGACACTCTTCCAAACCCACTTTCATCAATATAATCATCATAAGTAGGAGGCATGCTATCATCATTATAAATTTGCATATCAAAACTTGGGAGACTAAAAATATCATCTTCATTAAATGTAGCATCCCCAAGCTTGTGGCTTTGCATATCATTAGCATCATGGATATTCAAAGAATTCATACTAACAATATTGCAATCATGCTCATCATTCAAAGATTTAGTGCCAAACATTTTAATGCATTCTTCTTCTAACACTTTGGCACAATTTTCCTTTCCATCATACTTACGAAAGATATTAAAAATATGAAGCGTATGAAACAAACTCAATTCCATTTTTTTGTAGTTTTCTTTTATAAATTAAACTAGTGATAAAACAAGAAACAAAAAGATTCGATTGCAAGATCTAAAGATATACCTTCAAGCACTCACCTCCCCAGCAACGGCGCCAGAAAAGAGCTTGATGTCTACTACGCAACCTTCTTCTTGTAGACGTTGTTGGGCCTCCAAGTGCAGAGGTTTGTAGGATAGTAGCAAATTTCCCTCAAGTGGATGACCTAAGGTTTATCAATTCGTGGAGGCGTAGGATGAAGATGGTCTGTCTCAAGCAACCCTGCAACCAAATAACAAAGAGTCTCTTGTGTCCCCAACACACCCAATACAATGGTAAATTGTATAGGTGCACTAGTTCGGCGAAGAGATGGTGATACAAGTGCAATATGGATGGTAGATATAGGTTTTTGTAATCTGAAAATATAAAAACAGCAAGGTAACTAATGATAAAAGTGAGCGTAAACGGTATTGCAATGCTAGGAAACAAGGCCTAGGGTTCATACTTTCACTAGTGCAAGTTCTCTCAACAATAATAACATAATTGGATCATATAAATATCCCTCAACATGCAACAAAGAGTCACTCCAAAGTCACTAATAGCGGAGAACAAACGAAGAGATTATGGTAGGGTACTAAACCACCTCAAAGTTATTCGTTCGG
Source organism: Triticum aestivum (assembly GCF_018294505.1). Classification (NCBI taxonomy): domain Eukaryota; kingdom Viridiplantae; phylum Streptophyta; class Magnoliopsida; order Poales; family Poaceae; genus Triticum; species Triticum aestivum. The sequence continues at coordinate 126,425,577 of NC_057799.1, forward strand.
ATCGATCTATTTAAGAGTTCGTACTAGAATAACACCTTAAGACACATATCAACCAAAACCCTAATGTCACCTAGATACTCCAATGTCACCTCAAGTATCCGTGGGTATGATCATACGATATGCATCACACAATCTCAGATTCATCTATTCAACCAACACATAGAACCTCAAAGAGTGCCCCAAAGTTTCTACCGGAGAGTCAAGACAAAAACGTGTGCCAACCCCTATGCATAGGTTCATGGGCGGAACCCGCAAGTTGATCCCCAAAACATACATCAAGTGAATCACGTGATATCCCATTGTCACCATAGATAAGCACGGCAAGACATACATCAAGTGTTCTCAAATCCTTAAAGACTCAATCCGATAAGATAACTTCAAAGGGAAAACTCAATCCATTACAAGAGAGTAGAGGGGGAGAAACATCATAAGATCCAACTAAAATAGCAAAGCTCGCGATACATCAAGATCGTACCACCTCAAGAACACGAGAGAGAGAGATCAAACACATAGCTACTGGTACATACCGTCAGCCCCGAGGGTGAACTACTCCCTCCTTGTCATGGAGAGCGCCGGGATGATGAAGATGGCCACCGATGAGGGACCCCCCCTCCGGCAGGGTGCCGGAACAGGGTCCCGATTGGTTTTTGGTGGCTACAGAGGCTTGCGGCAGCGGAACTCCCGATCTATTCTGTTCTCTGATGGTTTTAGGGTATATTGATATATATATATAGGCGAAAGAAGTCGGTCAGGGGAGCCACGAGGGGCCCACGAGGGTGGAGGGCGCGCCCAGGGGGGTGGGCGCGCCCCCTGCCTCATGCTCTCCTTGTTAATTCCCTGACGTGCACTCCAAGTCCCCTGGATTGCTTCCGTTCCAAAAATAACTCTCCCGAAGGTTTCATTTCGTTTGGACTCCGTTTGATATTCCTTTTCTGCGAAACACTGAAACAAGGGAAAAAACAGAAACTGGCACTGGGCTCTGGGTTAATAGGTTAGTCCCAAAAATAATATAAAAGTGTATAATAAAGCCCATAAACATCCAATACAGATAATATAATAGCATGGAACAATAAAAAATTATAGATACGTTGGAGACGTATCAGTACCAAAGTAATCCAGGAGTGGATCACTGGACAGCGGTCAAGAACATCATGAAATACCTGAAAAGGACTAAGGATATGTTTCTCGTTTATGGAGGTGACAAAGAGCTCATCGTAAATGGTTACGTTGATGCAAGCTTTGACACTGATCCGGACGATTCTAAATCGCAAACCGGATACGTGTTTATATTGAACGGTGAAGCTGTCAGTTGGTGCAGTTCTAAACAAAGCATCGTGGCGGGATCTACGTGTGAAGCGGAGTACATAGCTGCTTCGGAAGCAGCAAATGAAGGAGTCTGGATGAAGGAGTTCATATCCGATCTAGGTGTCATACCTAGTGCATCGGGTCCAATGAAAATCTTTTGTGACAATACTGGTGCAGTTGCCTTGGCAAAGGAATCCAGATTTCACAAGAGAACCAAGCACATCAAGAGACGCTTCAACTCCATCCGGGATCAAGGCCAGGTGGGAGACATAGAAATTTGCAAGATACATACGGATCTGAATGTTGCAGACCCCGTTGACTAAGCCTCTTCCACGAGCAAAACATGATCAGCACCAAGGCTCCATGGGTGTTAGAATCATTACTGTGTAATCTAGATTATTGACTCTAGTGCAAGTGGGAGACTGAAGGGAATATGCCCTAGAGGCAATAATAAAGTTATTATTTATTTCCTTATATCATGAGAAATGTTTATTATTCATGCTAGAATTGTATTAACCAGAAACATAATACTTGTGTGAATACATAGACAAACAGAGTGTCACTAGTATGCCTCTACTTGACTAGCTCGTTGATCAAAGATGGTTATGTTTCCTAGCCATAGACATAAGTTGTCATTTGATTAACGGGATCACATCATTAGGAGAATGATGTGATTGACTTGACCCATTCCGTTAGCTTAGCACTTGATCGTTTAGTATGTTGCTATTGCTTTCTTCATGACTTATACATGTTCCTATGACTATGAGATTATGCAACTCCCGTTTACCGGAGGAACACTTTGTGTGCTACCAAACGTCACAACGTAACTGGGTGATTATAAAGGTGCTCTAGCGGTGTCTCCGAAGGTACTTGTTGGGTTGGCGTATTTCGAGATTCGGATTTGTCACTCTGATTGTCGGAGAGGTATCTCTGGGCCCACTCGGTAATGCACATCACTATAAGCCTTGCAAGTATTGTGACTAATGAGTTAGTTACGGGATGATGTATTATGGAACGAGTAAAGAGACTTGCCAGTAACGAGATTGAACTAGGTATTGAGATACCGACGATCGAATCTCGGGCAAGTAACATACCGATGACAAAGGGAACAACGTATATTGTTATGCGGTTTGACCGATAAAGATCTTCGTAGAATATGTAGGAGCCAATATGAGCATCCAGGTTTCGCTATTGGTTATTGACCAGAGACGTGTCTCGGTCATGTCTACATAGTTCTCGAACCCGTAGGGTCCGCACGCTTAAAGTTTCAGTGACGATTGTATTATGAGTTTTTGTGTTTTGATGTACCGAAGGTAGTTCATAGTCCCGGATATGATCACGGACATGACGAGGAGTCTCGAAATGGTCGAGACATAAAGATCGATATATTGGACGACTATGTTCGGACATCGGAATGGTTTCGGGGAGTTTCGGACATATATCGGAGTACCGGGGGGTTACTGGAACCCCTGGGGAGTTTAATGGGCCAAGATGGGCCTTAGTGGAGAAGAGGAGGGGCGGCTAGGGCTGGCCGCGCTCCCCCTCCCCCTCTAGTCCGAATTGGACAAGGAGGGGGGGCCCCTTTCCTTCCCCCTCTCTCCTTCCCTTCCTTCCCCCCTCCTACTCCAACTAGGAAAAAGAGGAAGTCCTACACCTGGTGGGAGTAGGACTCCTCCCTGGCGCGCCCTCTCCTGGCCGGCCGCCTCCTCCCCCCTGGTCCTTTATATACGGGGGCAGGGGGGCACCTCTAGACACAACAATTGATCTCTTGATCTCTTAGCCGTGTGCGGTGCCCCCCTCCACCATATTCCACCTCGATCATATCGTAGCGGTGCTTAGGCGAAGCCCTGCATCGGTAGCATCATCATCACCGTCACCACGCCGTCGTGCTGACGGAACTCTCTCGTGAAGCTCTGCTGGATCGGAGTTCGCGAGACGTCATCGAGCTGAACGTGTGCTCAACTCGGAGGTGCCGTACGTTCGGTACTTGGATCGGTCAGATTGTGAAGACGTACGACTACATCAACCGCGTTGTGCTAACGCTTCCGCTTTCGGTCTACGAGGGTACATGGACAACACTCTCCCCTCTCGTTGCTATGCATCACCATGATCTTGCGTGTGCGTAGGATTTTTTTGAAATTACTACGTTCCCCAACAACTTCGGCCTAGACATCTTCAGAATAAGCACAGTCACTGAATCAAAGAAACCATCAGGAATTGGATTTCCTTTAAGAAAACTTCTAACAGCCTGACAAATTTCTTCTTCCAAAAAGTTCCAATGGGTCTAGTAAAACAATGCCGGAAAATCATCCGGTCCCGGCGCCTTGGTAGGCCCCATCTGGAATAAAGCAGTCTTGATCTCCTCATTAGAATAGGGTTTACACAAATCATCATTCATTTCTGGAGAAACTTTAGGAGAAATAGCATCAAGAACTGCAGAAGTATCACAAGGTTGAGAAGTAAAAAGCTCATCATAAAATTGTTGCACCATATTTTTTATCCCATCTTCTGACTCACATATTGATCCATCATCTCGCTGAAGAGAATGAATTCTATTGATGCGCCTACGAGCCTTGGCACGTGCTTGGAAAAACCGGTATTACGGTCACCTTCCTTGAGCCTGTCAATCCTAGAGCGTTGACGCTCCATTATTTCTTCCCGTTCAAAAAGCTCACATAAATGTTTCTCTAAAGCATGTTCCTCAGTTACACTTGCAGCTGTGATTGGGGCAGCCCGAATTGACCACGAACGTCTTTCTAGTTTAAAATTTTGTTTACGAACAGACCCAAAACAATCACGGCTCCAGGTTTTCAAAGATGCCTCCACTTTGTGTAGATTATCCCATGTGGACTGAAGAGTAATCTCACCATTTCTACCATCAGCCCAAGCTTTCTCCATAGTTTCCTTGTAATCGGTGGCGCGCAGCCACATGGCCTCAAACTTGAAACCTTGCTGCATCGGGCGTCGTTCACATTCCTGCGTAAAGCAAGATAGCCCAACACGGATGGCATAATGGTCAGATGAGGTAGCAATGATATTTTGCATGTGACACCCATTAAAACAGTCAGTAAAAGCAGTGTTCACAATAGCCCTGTCTAGGCGAACTTTGACATGGCCATTTGGATCTTGACGATTGCACCAAGTAAACTTGGGACCAGAGAAGCCCAGGTCCCTCAAATCACAATCCCTCAAACAATCATGGAACGCAACGATCTGTTGTTCAGAGCAATCACAAGGGCCAAGGTGCTCATCATGAGAGAGAACTTCATTAAAACCCCCACATATAATCCAAGGACCATTCCACAACGGTTTCAAACATCAAAGAAGACCCCAAAAATTAGCTCTATCTTCTCTTCTTGGTTCACCATAAACAAATGTAGCTCTCCATGTTGTAGTCAAGTCAGAAGATACATGTGAAGGAAATATGCCCTAGAGGCAATAATAAAGTATTATATATTTCCTTATATCATGATAAATGTTTATTATTCATGCTAGAATTGTATTAACCGGAAACATAATACATGTGTGAATACATAGACAAACAGAGTGTCACTAGTAAGCCTCTACTTGACTAGCTCGTTAATCAAAGATGGTTATGTTTCCTAGCCATAGACATGAGTTGTCATTTGATTAAACGGGATCACCTCATTAGGAGAATGACGTGATTGACATGACCCATTACGTTAGCTTAGCACCCGATCGTTTAGTATGTTGCTATTGCTTTCTTCATGACTTATACATGTTCCTATGACTATGAGATTATGCAACTCCCGTTTACCGGAGGAACACTTTGTGTGCTACCAAACGTCACAACGTAACTAGGTGATTATGAAGGTGCTCTACAGGTGTCTCCAAAGGTACTTGTTGGGTTGGCGTATTTCGAGATTAGGATTTGTCACTCCGATTGTCGGAGAGGTATCTCTGGGCCCACTCGGTAATGCACATCACTATAAGCCTTGCAAGCATTGTGACTAATGAGTTAGTTGCGAGATGATGTATTACGGAACGAGTAAAGAGACTTGCCGGTAACGAGATTGAACTAGGTATCGAGATACCGACGATCGAATCTCGGGCAAGTAACATACCGATGACAAAGGGAACAACGTATGTTGTTATGCGGTCTGACCGATAAAGATCTTCGTAGAATATGTGGGAGCCAATATGGGCATCCAGGTCCCGCTATTGGTTATTGACCGGAGAGGTGTCTCAGTCATGTCTACATAGTTCTCGAACCCAAAGGGTCCGCACGCTTAAAGTTACGATGACAGTTATATTATGAGTTTATGTGATTTGATGTACCGAAGGTTGTTCGGAGTCCCGGATGTGATCACGGACATGACGAGGAGTCTCGAAATGGTCGAGACGTAAATATTGATATATTGGACGGCTATATTCGGACACCGGAAGTGTTCCGGAGAAGTTTCGGATTAAACCGGAGTGCCGGAGGGTTACCGGAACCCCCCGGGGAAGTATTGGGCCTTGGTGGGCCTTGAGGGGAGAGAGAGGGCAGCAGCCATGAGGTGGCGCGCCCCCTCCCAAGGGGAATCCTAGTTGGACTAGGAGAGGGGGCGCAACCCCCTTTCCCTCTCCCTCTCCCTCTCTTTCCTTCCCCCCCTTCTTTCCTAGTAGGACTAGGAAAGGGGAGTCCTACTCCTACTAGGAGGAGGACTCCCCCTCTCTCCTTGGCGCGCCTAGGGCAGCCGGCCTCCCCCTTGCTCCTTTATATACGGGGGCAGGGGGGCACCTAAGAACACACTTGATATACGATATTTTAGCCGTGTGCGGTGCCCCCCCACCAGATTACACCTCGATAATACCGTCGCGGAGCTTAGGCGAAGCCCTGCGTCGGTGGAACATCATCATCATCACCACGCCGTCGTGCTAACGAAACTCTCCCTCAACACTCGGCTGGATCGGAGTTCGAGGGACGTCATCGAGCTGAACGTGTGTAGAACTTCGGAGGTGCCGTGCATTCGGTACTTGATCGGTCGGATCATGAAGACGTACGACTACATCAACCGCGTTGTGATAACGCTTCCGCTGTCGGTCTACGAGGGTACGTGGACAACACTCTCCCCTCTCATTGCTACGCATCACCATGATCTTGCGTGTGCGTAGGATTTTTTTTTTGAAATTACTACGTTCCCCAACAGTGGCATCCGAGCCTGGTTTTATGCGTTGATGCTATGCACGAGTAGAACACAAGTGAGTTGTGGGCGATATAAGTCATACTGCTTACCAGCATGTCATACTTTGGTTCAGCGGTATTGTGAGATGAAGCGGCCCGGACCGACATTATGCGTACGCTTACGCGAGACTGGTTTCACCGTTCGGAGCACTCGTTGCTTAAAGGTGACTGGCGGGTGTCTGTCTCTCTCACTTTAGTTGAACCGAGTGTGGCTACGCCCGGTCCTTGCGAAGGTTAAAACAGCACCAACTTGACAAACTATCGTTGTGGTTTTGATGCGTAGGTAAGAACGGTTCTTGCTAAGCCCGTAGCAGCCACGTAAAACTTGCAACAACAAAGTAGAGGACGTCTAACTTGTTTTTGCAGGGAATGTTGTGATGTGATATGGTCAAGACATGATGTGATATAATTTGTTGTATGAGATGATCATGTTTTGTAACCGAGTTATCGGCAACTGGGAGGAGCCATATGGTTGTCGGTTTATTGTATGAGATGCTATCACCATGTAATAGTTTTACTTTATCACTAAGCGGTAGCGATAGTCGTAAAAGCAATTATTTGGCGAGACGACAACGATACTACGATGGAGATCAAGGTGTCGCGCCGGTGACGATGGTGATCATGACGGTGCTTCGGAGATGGAGATCACGAGCACGGTGCTTCGGGGATGGAGATCACAAGCACAAGACGATGATGGCCATATCATATCACTTATATTGATTGCATGTGATGTTAATCCTTTATGCATCTTATCTTGCTTTGATTGACGGTAGCATTATAAGATGATCTCTCACTAAAATTTCAAGATAAAAGTGTTCTCCCTGAGTATGCACCGTTGCAAAAGTTCTTCGTGCTGAGACACCACGTGATGATCGGGTGTGATAAGCTCTACGTTCAAATACAACGGGTGCAAAACAGTTGCACACGCGGAATACTCAGGTTAAACTTGACGAGCCTAGCATATGTACAGATATGGCCTCGGAACACAGAGACCGAAAGGTCGAGCATGAATCATATAGTAGATATGATCAACATAGTGATGTTCACCATTGAAACTACTCCATCTCACGTGATGATCAGACATGGTTTAGTTGCTTTGGATCACGTAATCACTTAGATGATTAGAGAGATGTCTATCTAAGTGGGAGTTCTTAAGTAATATGATTAATTGAACTTAAATTTATCATGAACTTAGTACCTGATAGTATCTTGCTTGTCTATGTTAATTGTAGATAAATGGCCCGTGCTGTTGTTCCGTTGAATTTTAATGCGTTCCTTGAGAAAGCTAAGTTGAAAGATGATGGTAGCAATTACACGGACTGGGTCCGTAACTTGAGGATTATCCTCATTGCTGCACAGAAGAATTACGTCCTGGAAGCACCGCTAGGTGCCAGGCCTCCTACAAGAGCTACGCCAGAAGTTATGAACGTCTGGCAAAGCAAAGCTGATGACTACTCAATAGTTCAGTCTGCCATGCTTTACGGCTTAGAACCGGGACTTCAACGACGTTTTGAACGTCATGGAGCATATGAGATGTTCCAGGAGTTGAAGTTAATATTTCAAGCAAATGCCAGGATTGAGAGATATGAAGTCTCCAATAAGTTCTATAGCTGCAAGATGGAAGAGAATAGTTCTGTCAGTGAGCATATACTCAGAATGTCTGGGTATAATAATCACTTGATTCAACTGGGAGTTCAACTTCCGGATGATTGCGTCATTGACAGAATTCTTCAATCACTGCCACCAAGCTACAAGAGCTTCGTGATGAACTATAACATGCAAGGGATGAATAGGACTGTTCCCGAGCTCTTCGCAATGCTAAAGGCAGCGGAGGTAGAAATCAAAAAGGAGCATCAAGTGTTGATGGTCAGTAAAACCACTAGTTTCAAGAAAAAGGGCAAAGGGAAGAAGAAAGGGAACTTCAAGAAGAATAGCAAGCAAGTTGTTGTTCAGGAGAAGAAACCCAAGTCTGGACCTAAGCCTGAAACTGAGTGCTTCTACTGCAAGCAAACTGGTCACTGGAAGCGGAACTGCCCCAAGTATTTGGCGGAAAAGAAGGATGGCAAGGTTAACAAAGGTATATGTGATATACATGTTATTGATGTGTACCTTACCAATGCTCGTAGTAGCACCTGGGTATTTGATACTGGTTCTGTTGCTAATATTTGCAACTCGAAATAGGGGCTACGGATTGAGCGAAGATTGGCTAAGGACGAGGTGACGATGCGCGTGGGAAATGGTTCCAAAGTCGATGTGATCGCCGTCGGCACGCTACCTCTACATCTACCTTCGGGATTAATATTAGACCTAAATAATTGTTATTTGGTGACAGCGTTGAGCATGAACATTATATCTGGATCTTGTTTAATGCGAGACGGTTATTCATTTAAATCAGAGAATAATGGTTGTTCTATTTATATGAATAATATCTTTTATGGTCATGCACCCTTGAAGAGTGGTCTATTTTTAATGATCTCGATAGTAGTGATACACATATTCATAATGTTGAAGCCAAAAGATGCAGAGTTAATAATGACAGTGCAACTTATTTGTGGCACTGCCGTTTGGGTCATATCGATGTAAAGCGCATGAAGAAACTCCATACTGATGGAATTTTGGAATCACTTGATTTTGAATCACTTGGTACTTGCGAACCGTGCCTTATGGGCAAGATGACCAAAACACCGTTCTCCGGTACTATGGAGAGAACAACAGATTTGTTGGAAATCATACATACAGATGTATGTGGTCCGATGAATATTGAGGCTCGTGGCGGATATCGTTATTTTCTCACCTTCACAGATGATTTGAGCAGATATGGGTATATCTACTTAATGAAACATAAGTCTGAAACATTCGAATAGTTCAAAGAATTTCAGAGTGAAGTTGAAAATCATCGTAACAAGAAAATTAAATTCCTACGATCTGATCGTGGAGGAGAATATTTGAGTTACGAGTTTGGTCTACATTTGGAACAATGCGGAATAGTTTCGCAACTCACGCCACCCGGAACACCACAGCGTAATGGTGTGTCCGAACGTCGTAATCGTACTTTATTAGATATGGTGCGATCTATGATGTCTCTTACTGATTTACCGCTATCGTTTTGGGGTTATGCTTTAGAGACGGCTGCATTCACTCTAAATAGGACACCATCGAAATCCGTTGAGACGACGCCTTTTGAACTATGGTTTGGCAAGAAACCAGAGTTGTCGTATCTTAAAGTTTGGGGTTGCGATGCTTATGTGAAGAAACTTCAACCTGATAAGCTCGAACCTAAATCGGAGAAATGTGTCTTCATAGGATACCCAAAGGAGACTGTTGGGTACACCTTCTATCACAGATCCGAAGGCAAGATATTTGTTGCTAAGAATGGATCCTTTCTAGAGAAGGAGTTTCTCTCGAAAGATGTGAGTGGGAGGAAAGTAGAACTTGATGAGGTAACTGTACCTGCTCCCTTATTGGAAAGTAGATCGTCACAGAAATCAGTTTCTGCGACACCTACACCAAATAGTGAGGAAGTTAATGACAATGATCATGAAACTTCAGATCAAGTTATTACTGAACTTCGTAGGTCAACTAGATCAAGATCCGCACCAGAGTGGTACGGTAATCCTGTTCGGAGGTCATGTTACTAGACCATGGCGAACCTACGAACTATGAAGAAGCGACGGTGAGCCCAGATTCCGCAAAATGGCTTGAAGCCATGAAATCCGAGATGGGATCCATGTATGAAAACAAAGTATGTACTTTGGTTGACTTGCCCGATGGTCGGCAAGCCATTGAAAACAAATGGATCTTCAAGAAGAAGACTGACGCTGATGGTAATATTACTGTCTATAAAGCTCGACTTGTTGCGAAAGGATTCCGACAAGTTCAAGGGATTGACTACGATGAGACCTTCTCACCCGTAGCGATGCTTAAGTCTGTCCGAAATATGTTAGCAGTTGCCACATTTTATGATTATGAAATTTGGCAAATGGATGTCAAAACTGCATTCCTGATTGGATTTCTGGAAGAAGAGTTGTATATGATGCAACCGGAAGGTTTTGTGGATCCAAAGGGAGCTAACAAAGTGTGCAAGCTCCAGTGATCCATTTATGGACTGGTGCAAGCCTCTCGGAGTTGGAATAAACGCTTTGATAGTGTGATCAAAGCATTTGGTTTTATACAGACTTTTGGAGAAGCCTGTATTTACAAGAAAGTGAGTGGGAGCTCGATAGCATTTCTGATATTATATGTGGATGACATATTACTGATCGAAAATGATATAGAATTTCTGGATAGCATAAAGGGATACTTGAATAAGAGTTTTTCAATGAAAGACCTCGATGAAGCTGCATATATATTAGGCATTAAGATCTATAGAGATAGATCAAGACGCTTAATTGGACTTTCACAAAGCACATACCTTGACAAAGTTTTGAAGAAGTTCAAAATGGATCAAGCAAAGAAAGGGTTCTTGCCTGTACTACAAGGTGTGAGATTGAGTAAGACTCAGTGCCCGACCACTGCAGAAGATAGAGAGAAAATGAAAGATGTTCCCTATGCTTCAGCCATAGGCTCTATCATGTATGCAATGCTGTGTACCAGACCTGATGTGTCCCTTTCTATAAGTTTAGCAGGGAGGTACCAAAGTAATCCAGGAGTGGATCACTGGACAGCGGTCAAGAACATCTTGAAATACCTGAAAAGGACTAAGGATATGTTTCTCGTTTATGGAGGTGACAAAGAGCTCATCGTAAGGGGTTACGTTGATGCAAGCTTTGACACTGATCCGGACGATTCGAAATCGCAAACCGGATACGTATTTACATTGAACGGTGGAGCTGTCAGTTGGTGCAGTTCCAAGCAAAGTGTCGTGGCGGGATCTACGTGTGAAGCGGAATACATAGCTGCTTCGGAAGCAGCGGATGAAGGAGTCTGGATGAAGGAGTTCATATCCGATCTAGGTGTCATACCTAGTACATCGGGACCAATGAAAATCTTTTGTGATAATACTGGTGCAATTGCCTTAGCAAAGGAATCCAGATATCACAAGAGAACCAAGCACATTAGATGACGCTTCAATTCCATCCGGGATTTAGTCCAGGTGGGAGACATAGAAGTTTGCAAGATACATACGGATCTGAATGTTGTAGACCCGTTGACTAAGCCTCTTCCACGAGCAAAACATGATCAGCACCAAGACTCCATGGGTGTAAGAATCATTACTATGTAATCTAGATTATTGACTCTAGTGCAAGTGGGAGACTGAAGGAAATATGCCCTAGAGGCAATAATAAAGTATTATATATTTCCTTATATCATGATAAATGTTTATTATTCATGCTAGAATTGTATTAACCGGAAACATAATACATGTGTGAATACATAGACAAACAGAGTGTCACTAGTAAGCCTCTACTTGACTAGCTCGTTAATCAAAGATGGTTATGTTTCCTAGCCATAGACATGAGTTGTCATTTGACTAAACGGGATCACCTCATTAGGAGAATGACGTGATTGACATGACCCATTACGTTAGCTTAGCACCCGATCGTTTAGTATGTTGCTATTGCTTTCTTCATGACTTATACATGTTCCTATGACTATGAGATTATGCAACTCCCGTTTACCGGAGGAACACTTTGTGTGCTACCAAATGTCACAACGTAACTAGGTGATTATAAAGGTGCTCTACAGGTGTCTCCAAAGGTACTTGTTGGGTTGGCGTATTTCGAGATTAGGATTTGTCACTCCGATTGTCGGAGAGGTATCTCTGGGCCCACTCGGTAATGCACATCACTATAAGCCTTGCAAGCATTGTGACTAATGAGTTAGTTGCGAGATGATGTATTACAGAACGAGTAAAGAGACTTGCCGGTAACGAGATTGAACTAGGTATCGAGATACCGACGATCGAATCTCGGGCAAGTAACATACCGATGACAAAGGGAACAACGTATGTTGTTATGCGGTCTGACCGATAAAGATCTTCGTAGAATATGTGGGAGCCAATATGGGCATCCAGGTCCCGCTATTGGTTATTGACCGGAGAGGTGTCTCAGTCATGTCTACATAGTTCTCGAACCCAAAGGGTCCGCACGCTTAAAGTTACGATGACAGTTATATTATGAGTTTATGTGATTTGATGTACCGAAGGTTGTTCGGAGTCCCGGATGTGATCACGGACATGACGAGGAGTCTCGAAATGGTTAAGACGTAAAGATTGATATATTGGACGACTATATTCGGACACCGGAAGTGTTCCGGAGAAGTTTCGGATTAAACCGGAGTGCCGGAGGGTTACCGGAACCCCCCGGGGAAGTATTGGGCCTTGGTGGGCCTTGAGGGGAGAGAGAGGGCAGCAGCCATGAGGTGGCGTGCCCCCTCCCAAGGGGAATCCTAGTTGGACTAGGAGAGGGGGGCGCAGCCCCCTTTCCCTCTCCCTTTCCCTCTCTTTCCTTCCCCCCTTCTTTCCTAGTAGGACTAGGAAAGGGGAGTCCTACTCCTACTAGGAGGAGGACTCCCCCTCTCTCCTTGGCGCGCCTAGGGCAGCCGGCCTCCCCCTTGCTCCTTTATATACGGGGGCAGGGGGGCACCTAAGAACACACTTGATATACGATATTTTAGCCGTGTGCGGTGCCCCCCTCCACCAGATTACACCTCGATAATACCGTCGCGGAGCTTAGGCGAAGCCCTGCGTCGGTGGAACATCATCATCGTCACCACGCTGTCGTGCTGATGAAACTCTACCTCAACACTCGGCTGGATCGGAGTTCGAGGGACGTCATCGAGCTGAACGTGTGTAGAACTCGGAGGTGCCGTGCGTTCGGTACTTGATCGGTCGGATCGTGAAGACGTACGACTACATCAACCGCGTTGTGATAATGCTTCCGCTGTCGGTCTACGAGGGTACGTGGACAACATTCTCCCCTCTTGTTGCTATGCATCACCATGATCTTGCGTGTGCGTAGGATTTTTTTTTGAAATTACTACGTTCCCCAACAACATGAACATCAATACATCTTGAGTTACACGCCTTCAAAGTTACAGTTACCGATTCCCTCCAAAATAGAGCTAGACCACCACTTTGTCCCTCAGAACTGACAGCAAAACAACCAGAAAAACCTAAAGACCACATAAAATTACGGACACGAGTATCCCTCATCTTTGTCTCAGACAGAAAGAGGAGGGTGGGTCGATGAAGCTTCACAAGCCAGCGAAGCTCGCCAACTGTCGAGGCCGAACCCAATCCTCGACAGTTCCAACATAAAATATTCATTGCGTTTGGCGGGGCTGCACCGCAGCCTCTGCCGGATCTGCCGATCGAGAAGGTTTAATACACTGTTTCTTGTTCGAGTCACAAACTCCCACCTCAGTAGACGTGCCAACATCTTTGCCAGATTTGTCAGAAACCACAATAGTCAAAATACCAGCAGAACTTGAAGGTTGCTCATCTGATAAATGCACAGAAACATGATTCTTAGTGGGCTTCCTCCTTTGTCCAGCCATACTGCTCTTGGTTCTCTGATAAGGGACGATCTCATTTCCAGCAACGGCAGACCGACCACGGCTCCGGCCACTAGAGGAACGACCACGCCCCCTGCCTGATCGGTTGTTCATGATAGGAGAAGATCTCTCAGCTTCCCCAACATCCTCACAATTTTTGGGGAAAGACTTGCCACTATTATTAGCTGGTCTGGCATCATCAGAAGTAGCACTATTAGCCCGGTTCCTTGGATCAAAAGATGAATATGAAAAATTATTGCCCGACTTGGATCCACTTGATTTCCTAGACAAGACCTCCTGAACACACAATTTCTTCGCAGCATAAGGAAGGTCTCCGTTCACATCACGTGTACCTGGGTTTGGACAAAGCATGGAGGAATGACCCAGAATACCACATGAGTAGCAATAATATGGCAAACACTCATACATAACAGCATAGGTTTCAATCATTTTCGTCTTCGCAGAACTGACAGTGACATACCTAACCAAAGGTTCCTGTACCATAATATCTTCCCAGACATGCATGAAAGCACCCCAACATCTTCCATCAGCATCCGCTTCCACACGCTCAATTCTACCAATTGGCTTAGCAAACTCCATACCCAGTTTAGACTTCATCAATCTGGGCGGTAGGGCCATAATACGTGCCCAAATAGAGAGAGCATTAAACTCCACTCGCAGTGGCTGTATGTTAGGATCAAAAACCTTGAGTAAGACAACATGATTGCCCACCATCCATGGCGAACCATCCAGAACACGATCCCTGTCCATCTTAGTGCTGAACTCAGCCACAAACAGGTTGTTACCCGCTGGGTGAAACAGCAGACCCCTAGGATTTCCCCAGGCCGGCCTCATTGCCGATGAAATTGTGTTGTTATGGAGGAAAGTAGGGGAGAGGACCTTCCCCACCAGTGCGCAATCTGGGACAACCAGATCAGGATCATCGTCATCATCCACCATCACCGGTTGTGCCTCAATCGCCGTGAGCTATGAGCAAGGTATTACGTATGAATGGGCAGAGGAAGCCCCAAACTTCTTGTTATCGCATGTACTCTTTGATGTAACATTGCCACGAGATGAATAAAGTGCCATGAGGCTTTCCCTTCAAAAAAAAAACATCCGTTTGTTATTTTGGCCGACGCATTTCCGATTCAAATTTGGGCTGCATTAGCGTCGAAACATACAGCACGCGGATGGGCGGAACGCGAGCCATTGTCCTTCCTTGGCCCGTCTGTCGGGGACACAATGCGCTCACTTTTCCTCTCATTCCCAAAAACCCCTCCTGCGCTCCCCCTCCCTCCTACATGGTCGGTGCCCCGAAGAAACTCGCCGACCAGGCCGCCGCCACCTCCCATCCCGTGATGAAGAAGAGGAAGAAAACGCGGTCAGAGCTCATGCCGGCGGAGACCGCACGGCTCGACAGTGAATCGGCCAAGATGAGGGCCCGACAGACCGTTGCGGCGGAGAAGAAAGCTGCTGCCGACTTCGCCGCTGAGTCCGCGGCCGTGCAATAGCCCGCGCAGTACAAGGCCGCCGTCGAGGACGACGAGACCATGGTCGCCAAGTGATACGTCCATTGTGCATCATGCTTTTATATTAATATTTATTGCATTATGGGCTGTTATTACACATTATGTCACAATACTTATGCCTATTCTCTCTTATTTTACAAGGTTTACATGAAGAGGGAGAATGCCGGCAGCTGGAATTCTGGGCTGGAAAATGAGCAAATATTAGAGACCTATTCTGCACAGCTCCAAAAGTCCTGAAACTTCACAGAGGCAGTTTTTGGAACTAATAAAAAATATTGGCGAAAGAATCAACCAGAGGGGGCCACCCACCATCCACGAGGGTGGGGGCGCGCCCTACCCCCTGCCTCATGGGCCCCTGACAGGCCTCCGGTGCCCATCTTCTGCTATATGAAGTCTTTTACCCTGGAAAAAATCATAAGGAAGCTTTTGGGACGAAACACCGCCGCCACGAGGCGGAACCTTGTCGGAACCAATCTAGGGCTCCGGCGGATCTGTTATGCCAGGGAAACATCCCTCCGGGAGGGAGAAATCATCACCATCGATCCTCTCAGCGGGAGGGGGTCAATCTCCATCAACATCTTCACCAGCACCATCTCCTCTAAAATCCTAGTTCATCTCTTGTATCCAATCTTTGTCCCAAAGCCTCAGATTGGTACATGTGGGTTGCTAGTAGTGTTGATTACTCCTTGTAGTTGATGCTAGTTGGTTTATTTGGTGGAAGATCATATGTTCAGATCCTTTATGCATATTAATACCCCTCTGATTATGAACATGAATATGATTTGTGAGTAGTTACATTTGTTCCCGAGGACATGGGAGAAGTCTTGCTATAAGTAGTCATGTGAATTTGGTATTCGTTCGATATTTTGATGAGATGTATGTTGTCTCTCCTCTAGTGGTGTTATGTGAACGTAGACTACATGACACTTCACCATTATTTGGGCCTAGAGGAAGGCATTGGGAAGTAATAAGTAGATGATGGGTTGCTAGAGTGACAGAAGCTTAAACCCTAGTTTATGCATTGCTTCGTAAGGGGCTGATTTGGATCCATATGTTTCATGCTATGGTTAGGTTTACCTTAATACTTCTTTTGTAGTTGCAGATGCTTGCAATAGGGGTTAATCATAAGTGGGATGCTTGTCCAAGGAAGGGCAGCACCCAAGCACCGGTCCACCCACATATCAAATTATCAAAGTAACGAACGCGAATCATATGAGCGTGATGAAAACTAGCTTGACGATAATTCCCATGTGTCCTCGGGAGCGTTTTCCTTCATATAAGAGTTTGTCCAGGCTTTTCCTTTTCTAGAAAAAGGATTGGGCCATCTTGCTGCACCTTATTTACTTTCATTACTTGTTGCCCGTTACAAATTACCTTATCACAAAACTATTTGTTACCAATAATTTCAGTGCTTGCAGAGAATACCTTACTGAAAACTGCTTGTCATTTCCTTCTGCTCCTCGTTGGGTTCGACACTCTTACTTATCGAAAGGACTATGATAGATTCCCTACACTTGTGGGTCATCACCAAGCTCACGCACACAGCGACGACGCACACCCTCCTCATGCTAGGGTTGTGTCGACCCGCGCCGGCCATTCTCACCGCCGCCGCCATGGCCGCGGCGAGCACAGGCTCGTCTGTCGTTTGCCCGACGCGGTGCCAGTCACCGAGCTCCTTCATAACAGCGGAGACAGTTGGTTTTCATCCGCCCCGGTTCGGGTCTCCGAACGGCAGCGTGATCGCGCCGGCCACCCCTGGCGCCACGTCTGTCATCGATCTCAATGATACGTCTGGGTATCGTGGCGCTGGTCAGTCGTCCACCGGAATGCAAAGGAAGCAGCCCCGGTCAATTCCTACGACCAACCTTCCCGGCGCCCCCAACCTGTTCGATGAAATGCCAATCCCGACGCTGGCGTCCGACGACCCCGACTACAACGCGTTCATGGAGAACGTCATCTACGAGGGCCGTGGTCAGGGCTTCCACACCGAGGGCCAAGGCCAAGGCTACGATCCCAATGAGACCCAAAGCCAAGACGTTTGCGGCCAAGATGGTGTCGACCACTATGGTGTCCACGAGAAGAAGAGGCCGACGACCATGGCAATGTTGGTGAACGTAGTATTTCAAAAAAATTCTTACGATCACGCAATATCTATCTAGGAGAAGCATAGCAACGAGCGGGGAGAGTGTGTCCACATACCCTCGTGGACCGAAAGCGGAAGTGTTTATTAACGCGGTTGATGTAGTCGAACGTCTTCACGATCCAGCCGATCCAAGTACCGAACGTACGGCACCTCCATGTTCAGCACACGTTCAGCACGATGACATCCCTCGAGCTCTTGATCTAGTTGAGGATGAGGGAGAGTTCCGTCAGCACGACGGCGTGGTGACGGTGATGATGAAGTTACCGGCGCAGGGCTTCGCCTAAGCACTATGATGATATGACCACTACTGGAATTAGCTTATTTGCCGTCTGCCTGTTCTTTGTCGTCCGCTGGCGGACGACAAAGAAGGTCTTTGCCATCCGCTTACAGAAAACGGACGGCAAAGAACAGGCTGATGGCAAAGAAGGTCTTTGCCATCAGCCTGTTCTTTGCCGTCCGTTGGCTGACGACAAAGAGGGAGCTGGCCCCACTAAACGAGCTAATTGGAAAAAACTTAACGGCCCCCCTCTTTGCCGTCTGCTAGCAGACGACAAAGAGGAAACAAAGCGGACGGCAAAGGGTGGGCGGACGGTAAAGATGTGACCTAACTAACGGCCGAGCCCCACCCCGCTGTTGCCCCACCTCCTCTATCCCTATCCCCTCTCTCTCCGCCCCACCCCTCTCTCTCTCCCGCTCGTCTCTCCCTCTCCCTCCCGTGAGAAGCTACGCCGGCCGATTCCGGCGAGCTCCGGCGGGATTCGACAACGCCCGCCCCACAGCCGAGAGCCTCCCGACCCCGCGCCGCTGCGCCACCTCACCTCCGCCCGCCGGTGCGCGCTGCCACCTCACCATTTCCCCTCACCCTTGTCTCCCTCGCTCAGATCCGCCCGCACCCGCTGCCCTGTCGCCATGGCCTCGTCGATCCCGCGGCCACCAGCTCCCTCTCGCCGCGCCAAGACGTCCAGGAGCTCCTCCATCGTCGTCTTCTTTGCCCTCGCAGGGTCGGATGGGCGCGCGCGGCGGAGGTCGGGTGCGGGGCGTCGCTGTCGCCGTGGATGACGTGGTTCGGGATCGCCGCGTGCTTCAACGCCACGTCGTCGACCGTCTCGGAGGCCGCCGCCGCCAACGCCACGTCGGGCGTCGTCCACGCGGTGCCGCAGACCGAGCCTGTTGTGTCCGCTGAGTGGCTGCATGCCAACATCAGGGACCCCAATGTGAAGGTATAGCACTTGCCGTTCTGCTGCGCCCGCCCTCTGAAATCTCAATGTCAGTTGCACAATTGGTATAGTCTAGATTTAAGACAGGGTACTCATATGGCTTGGGTTTTGCTGCCGTGGCAATTTGGTCAGCGCTGCTACAAGTGATAAATCTGTTTGCTTAACTAGTGATGCTAGCTAGTACGTGAATTGGTATTTTAGCTGAAAGAGGATTTTGGTGGGCTTTGTTTTAGCACCAGCACTAATCTCAAGTTTCTTAAAAACAAATGAAGTGCCTGTATTACAGTATGTGACGAAGGTCAACGCTCCTCGGATAAACCTATTTCCGAAAATAAAATCTTGCTACTGAAATAATGCTACATTTTGGAGACCTTTTCTTTCTGGACATTATTGGCATAGTCTCGGGCTCTCATCACTATGAATAATAGAACACATACTACTAGGAGGAATCACATTTAACTATGCTATTCATAGGGTAGTTTTCTTGCTATTAAACATGTCCACCGGCATACATTGTATCTTATTGTGCTCTTACTTTTTTGTCTAGGTACTTGATGCCTCTTGGTCAGAAGATGATGGCGAGTTCCTCATTCCAATTGAGTTTATATTGTGTAGGTTTCTTCGTCATGATCTGGATTGCTGCAGTCATGTTCAAGTCCAATGATATCTTGCGCAAGCAGACCGCTCTCAAGGTTGGTTCTTCATAATAACTTGTCTATCAATGTGCTTCTTCTGCTTCTAGAGGTTAATTAATTGTTCTGCCAAGCAGACTGCTCTCAAGGGCTTGTGCTTATCTTGTGTATCAACGTTATTGTTCTGCTCCTAGCACTAGGTCTGCCCCTTCTATTGAGGAAGCCGGCTGGCAGACTGCTCCCGTCACTAAATCCCTAACGCTGGGGCCATGTTAACTCCATTTGATTGTCAAATTGCTTAGATAACTCAATTTGATTGTGCTCATAGTGTTCTCACATGCTTTGAATAGTTGGAAACACTATAAATGTTTTGGTACGGATATGTGCTCTAGAATAGTGATTCTGGCATGCTATATTTTTCATTGCGGTGAATGGTATTCTCTTTTCCCACACAGCATGATTTCCCCTTTTGGGGCCTCTCTGCTTCAAATTATTCCATATGATTGTAATATGCGGCCTTGAAAAACTCCTATGGTTTTCTATGATGCACTCAAAATCCTGTCGATCATATTGTATCAAGACAGGGCATGCCATTGCAACCTAGTGATTTTCCTATTTATGAGTTTTTAGGTCCCGTGAACCAATTAGGCCCTTGGTCATTTCTTGAACTCAATCAGTAATTCATTTGTGGAAAAAACTTGACGATGTGTGTACCTGTGTGTTCTGTTCTGTTTTGAAGTGGATAACATTGCCCCGTGTTTCACTTGGAAATAACTTATGTTTGTTGAATAATAGGAATTTATGCACCATTTCTATTTGTTCATAACTCTTAAACTAGCACTGCTCTCCTTAAAATTTCTAATCAGGCTGACTGCTGTTTTGTGCTCCACAGATACAGCGGTCCAGCAAGCTGCTATGGTGGTCAAGTGTGTGCTGCCTAGGAAAATAGATATTTAGTTTTAGGTCATTTCTTGTAATTTCAGACATGGAGTGCTTGTCTTTAGTTTTTGTTTTTACTTTGTGAAACTTGCTACCTATGGATGAAACTGTGTAATATTGATGAAACTATGTATATGTATGGATGAAACTTGCTACTATTGGTAACATGTGTTGGATATCCTATATTGGTCACATATATATATATATGTGTTTGATTTTTTGTGAAAATGAATGGATATAAGAAGAAACATAATTAATGCCTATTTGGTCTCTTTACCATCTGCCAGCAGATGGCAAAGAGCCTTCAGTCTTTGCCGTCAGCGGCGGACGGCAAAGGCTGCCGTTAGCCGCCTAACGGACTAACAACGTATTTATTGCCGTCGGCTTTCTTTGCCATCCGCTGCTGATGGCAAAGGCCCCTTTGCCGCCCACTTCAAAAAGTAGACGGCAAAGAAGCTCTTTGCCGATGCCTACTTTGCCGGAGCCTTTTGCCGTCCGCCATCCTTGCCTTTGCCGTCTGCCGTGGCAGACGGCAAAGTAGCTGATTCTAGTAGTGGACCGAGGTGTGTAACTGTGGAGGGGGGCACCGCACACGGCTAAGAGAAGACTTGGTGTCCCTTTGGGGTGCCCCCTCCCACGTATATAAAGGAGGAGGGGAGGGGGAGGCCGGCCCTGTAGGGGCGTGCCCAAGTCCTAGTAGGATTCCCCTTTCTTTTTTCCTTTTCTGAAGTAGCAAAAGGGGGAAAGAGAGAAGGAGTAGGAGAGGGAAAGGGGGGGGGGGCGCCGCCCCCACCCTTTGTCCAATTCGGATTGGCAAAGGGGGCGCGCGCCACCTCCTATGGCCGGCCCTGTCTCCTCCATTAAGGCCCATGTTGGTCCATAACCTTCTCGGGGGGGGGGGGGTTCCGGTAACCTCCCGGTACTCCGAAACTTATCCGATACTTCCCGAAACCATTCCGGTGTCCGAATATAACCTTACAATATATGAATCTTTACCTCTTGACCATTTCGAGACTCCTCGTCATGTCCATGATCTCATTCGGGACTCCGAACAAACTTCAGTCATCAAATCACATAACTCATAATACAAATTGTCATCGAACGTTAAGCATGCGGACCCTATGGGTTCGAGAACTATGTAGACATGACCGAGACACTCTGGTCAATAACCAATAGCGGAACCTGGATGCTCATATTGGCTCCTACATATTCTACGAAGATCTTTATCGGTCAAACCGCATAACAACACACGTTGTTCCCTTTGTCATCGGTATGTTACTTGCCCGAGATTCGATCGTCGGTATCCTCATACCTAGTTCAACCTCGTTACCAACAAGTCTCTTTACTCATTACGTAATGCATCATCCCACAACTAACTCATTAGTCACATTGCTTGCAAGGCTTATAGTGATGTGCATTACCGAGAGGGCCCAGAGATACCTCTCCGATACACGGAGTGACAAATCCTAATCTCAATCTATGCCAACTCAACAAACACCTTCGGAGACACCTGTAGAGCATCTTTATAATCACCCAGTTACGTTGTGATGTTTGATAGCACACAAGGTGTTCCTACGGTATTCGGGAGTTGCATAATCTCATAGTCAGAGGAACATGTATAAGTCATGAAGAAAGCAATAGCAATAAAACTAAATGATCATTATGCTAAGCTAACGGATGGGTCTTGTCCATCACATCATTCTCCTAATGATGTGATCTCGTTCATCAAATGACAACACATGTCTATGGTCAGGAAACTTAACCATCTTCAATTAACGAGCTAGTCAAGTAGAGGCATACTAGGGACACTCTATTTTGTCTATGTATTCACACATGTACTAAGTTTCCGGTTAATATAATTCTATCATGAATAATAAAAATTTATCATGATATAAGGAAATATAAATAACAACTTTATTATTGCCTCTAGGGCATATTTCTTTCAGTCTCCCACTTGCACTAGAGTCAATAATCTAGTTGACATCGTCATGTGATTCAACACCAATAGTTCACATCTTTATGTGATTAGTTCACATCTCCATGTGACTAACACCCAAAGGGTTTACTAGAGTCAATAATCTAGTTCACATCGCTATGTGATTAACACCCAAAGAGTACTAAGGTGTGATCCGGTTTTGCTTGTGAGAGAAGTTTAGTCAACCGGCCTGCCACATTCAGAGCCGTATGTATTTTGCAAATTTTCTATGTCTACAATGCTCTGCAAGGAGCTACTCTATCTAATTGCTCCCACTTTCAATATGTATCTAGAGTGAGACTTAGAGTCATCCGGATCAGTGTCAAAAGCTTGCATCGACGTAACTCTTTACGACGAACTCTTTTATCACCTCCATAACCGAGAAATATTTCCTTAGTCCTCTAAGGATAATTTTGACCGCTGTCCAGTGATCTACTCCTAGATCACTATTGTACTCCCTTGCCAAACTCATGCTAAGGTATACAATAGGTCTGGTACACAGCATGGCATACTTATAGAACCTATGGTTGAGGCATAGGGAATGACTTTAATTCTCTCTCTATCTTCTGCCGCGGTCGGGCTTTTGAGTCTTACTCAACTTCACACCTTGCAACACAGGCAAGAACTCCTTCTTTGACTGTTCCATTTTGAACTACTTCAAAATCTTGTCAAGGTATATACTCATTGAAAAAATCTTATCAAGCGTCTTGATCTAGATCTTGATGCTCAATATGTAAGTAGCTTCACCGAGGTCTTTCATTGAAAAATTCTTATTCAAGTATCCTTTTATGCTATCCAGAAATTCTGTATTATTTCCAATCAACAATATGTCATCTACATATAATATCAGAAATACTGCAGAGCTCCCACTCACTTTCTTGTAAATACATGCTTCTCCAAAAGTCTGTATAAAACCATATGCTTTGATCACACTATCAAAGCGTACATTTCAACTCCGAGATGCTTGCACCAGTCCATAAATGGATCACTGGAGCTTAGACACTTTATTAGCACCTTTCGGATTGACAAAACCTTCTGGGGGTTGCATCATATACAACTCTTCTTCCAGAAATCCATTCAGGAATGCAGTCTTTACATCCATTTGCCAAATTTCATAATCATGAAATGCGGCAATTGCTAACATGATTCAGACAGACTTTAAGCATAGATACGATTGAGAAACTCTCATCGTAGTCAACACCTTGAACTTGTCGAAAACTTTTTGCGACAATTCGAGCTTTGTAGATAGTAACACTACTATCAGCGTCCGTCTTCCTCTTGAAAATCCATTTAATCTCAATGGCTCGCCGATCATTGGGCAAGTCAATCAAAGTCCACACTTTGTTCTCATACATGGATCCCATCTCAGATTTCATGGTCTCAAGCCATTTCGCGGAATCTGGGCTCATCATCGCTTCCTCATTGTTCGTAGGTTCGTCATGTTCAAGTAACATGACCTCCAGAACAGGATTACCATACCACTCTGGTGCGGACCTTACTCTGGTTGACCTACGATGTTCGGTAGTAACTTGATCTGAAGTTTCATGATCATCATCATTAGCTTCCTCACTGATTGGTGTAGGAATCACTGGAACTGATTTCTGTGATGAACTACTTTCCAATTCGGGAGAAGGTACAATTACCTCATCAAGTTCTACTTTCCTCCCATTCACTTCTTTCGAGAGAAACTCCTTCTCTAGAAAGGATCCATTCTTAGCAACAAAGATCTTGCCTTCGGATTTGTGATAGAAGGTGTACCCAACAGTTTCTTTTGGGTATCCTATGAAGACGCACTTCTCCGATTTGGGTTCGAGCTTATCAGTGAAAGATCGTGGATGTCGCCTAGGGGGGGGGGGTGAATAGGCGCTTTAAAATAATAACGGTTTAGGCTTGAACAAATGCGGAATAAACCTAGCGGTTAATTTGTCAAGCAAAACCTACAATAACTAGGCTCACCTATGTGCACCAACAACTTATGCTAAGCAAGATAAATAACTAGGTGATAGCAAGATATATGACAAGAAACAATGTGGCTATCACAAAGTAAAGTGCATAAGTAAAGGGCTCGGGTAAGAGATAACCGAAGCACGCGGAGACGACGATGTATCCCGAAGTTCACACCCTAGCGGATGCTAATCTCCGTTTGGAGCGGTGTCGAGGCACAATGCTCCCCAAGAAGCCACTAGGGCCACCGTAATCTCCTCACGCCCTCGCACAATGCAAGATGCCGTGATTCCACTAAGGGACCCTTGAGGGCGGTCACCGAACCCGTACAAATGGCAACCCTTGGGGGCGGTCACCGAACCCGTACACTTTGGCAGCCCTTGGGGGCGGTCATCGGTACCCGTCAAATTGTTCGGGGCGATCGCCACAACCTAATTGGAGACCCCGACGCTTGCCCGGAGCTTTGCACCACAATGATTGAGCTCCGAACACCACCAACCGTCTAGGGCGCCCAAGCACCCAAGAGGAACAAGCTCAAGGGTACCAAGCACCCAAGAGTAATAAGCTTCTCAACTTGTAACTTCCACGTATCACCGTGGAGAACTCAAACCGATGCACCAAATGCAATGGCAAGGGCACACGGAATGCCCAAGTCCTTCTCTCCCAAATCCCACCAAAGGAACTAATGCTAGGGAGGAAAATGAGAGGAAGAACGAAGAAGAGAACACAAAGAACTCCAAGATCTAGATCCAAAGGGTTCCCCTCACATAGAGGAGAAAGTGATTGGTGGAAATGTGGATCTAGATCTCCTCTCTCTTTTCCCCCAAAAACTAGCAAGAATCCATGGAGGGATTGAGAGTTAGCAAGCTCGAAGAAGGTCAACAATGGGGGAAGAACACGAGCTCAAGGGATAAGGTTGAATGGGGAAGAAGACCCCCTTTTATAGGGGCTCCTGAATCCAACCGTTATGTGCTCAGTCCGCGCACGAGTGGTACTACCGCTCAGGGGAGCGGTACTACCGCCCGAGCGGTAGAACACAGAGAGCGGAGCAAAACAGAGGGCGAGGCAGAGCTGTATGAGCGGTACTACTGCTGGAGCCAGCGGTACTACCGTTGGCCGCAGCTGTACTGCCGCTTGGCCTAGCGGTACTACCGCTGGGACCGCGCACAGCGCCTACCACGAGCACAGGGAGAAGGAACAAGGAGGAGGGCCATTGAGCGGCACTAGGGGCAGTGGTAGCCGCGGTACTACCGCACATGAGCGGTACTACTGCTCCTACTGCCGCTATACTGCCGCTGAACCCGACACGAGAAAACCACGTCTCGAGTCGAGGCGGTACCAGCGCGGAACCGGAGCGGTACTACCGCTGTGGGACAGCGGTACTACCGCTTGTGGTGATACGCGGTACTGCCGCTCCGGCCCAGCGGTACTACCGCTGGCGCCATCCTTATGCCACTTCCACGAAAACAAGTATACTCCAAGGAAAACCAGAACTGCCAAAACTTCTGCAAATGAGCTCCGAATTGAGCAAACTCAAGCTTGTTAGATACAAGATGATGAGTAGCATCAAAACAGCGACTGGTTATAGTAAGAAGAGGCAGGGGAGGTATGCCTAACAAATAGAGGAGTGAAACCTCCAACAGAGAAGAACCGACATAACCTCCAACATCAAAAACATCATAGAAGATGCATGAGAACTCCGTTTTCGATGAACTCGAGCTTGTCAACAAGATGACCAAAAAGCTCCAAAACTCACAAAGAGAAGCAAACAAGAACCAAGAAAGATGATGCAAGGATGCAATGGTTTGAGCTCTCTACGGACGATATGATCAAGCTACTCATCGAGAGCCCCCCTTGATAGTACGGCAATCGATCCTATAACCCGGTCTCCCACAACTACCATGAGATTGGTAAAATAGAAAACCTATCAAGGGCAAACCTTTGCCTTGCACGAAGTCCACTTGAGCTAGATGATGACGATCTTGACTCCCTCAAGTTAGACCACCTTTCTTGATTGCATTCGCTCGATGAAGACTAGTTGATTGCTCCCCCATACTCCACTATGGGTGAGCCACTCTTTGGCACATCTTCACAAGTCCATTGATACCATAATGGACGGCAAGCTACAAGCATGATTTCTTCGTGATGCTCCACTTGAACTTGCACAACACAACCTTAATTTGATGTCATCCTCCATGGGTTGAGTGATATCTTCCTCTTGACGCAAGCCCATGAACACGTACCTAACCCCACATAGAACTCTCACATAGACCATGGGTTAGTACACAAATCACAATGGACAATGCTTACCATACAATGGGATCACTTGATCCCTCTCGGTACATCTTGTATGCTTTGTGTGTTGATCAACTTGATTCACTCTTTGACTTAGTCTTGATCAACCTTGAATCTTTCCAACTCTCTTCATTTGGATGATGTCTTGAAGGTAAACATGAATGATCACACACACTTCTTCTTCAAGACATGCTTGCAATAAGCTCAACACTCACAAGACCAATCTTCGGATAATTCCTTAATAGCACCTTGGTCATCACAAACTCTCCTTGAAACCAACAAATGGACCCCAAGAAAAGCCTATGGACAAACCCTTCAAATATAACTCAAGGCAACCATTAGTCCATAGAGATTGTCATTAATTACCAAAACCAAACATGGGGGCACCGCATGTTCTTTCAATCAGGCTGAAGCTTTTTCACATAAGCATCGCAACCTCAAACTTTAAGAAATGACAGCTTAGGTTTCTTGCCAAACCATAGTCCATACGGTGTCGTCTCAACGGATTTAGATGGTGCCCTATTTAACGTGAATGCAGCAGTCTCTAATGCATAACCCCAAAACGATAGTGGTAAATCAGTAAGAGACATCATAGATCACACCATATCTAATAAAGTATGGTTACGATGTTCGGACACACCATTACGCTGTGGTGTTCCAGATGGCATGAGTTGTGAAACTATTCCACATTGTTTTTAAATGAAGGCCAAAATCGTAACTCAAATATTTGCCTCCGCGATCAGATCATAGAAACTTTATTTTCTTGTTATGATGATTCTCAACTTCACTCTGAATTTCTTTGAACTTTTCAAATGTTTCAGACTTGTGTTTCATTAAGTAGATATACCCATATCTGCTTAAATCATCTGTGAAGGTTAGAAAATAATGATACCCGCCGCGAGCCTCAACACTCATCGGACTGCATACATCGGTATGTATTATTTCCAATAAGTCAGTGGCTCGCTCCATTGTTCCGGAGAACGGAGTCTTAGTCATCTTGCCCATGAGGCATGGTTTGCAAGCATCAAGTGATTCCAAAAGCCCATCAACTTGGAGTTTCTGCATGCGCTTTACACCAATATGACCTAAACGACAGTGCCACATATAAGTTGCACTATCATTATTATCTTTGCATCTTTTGGCATCAATATTATGTGTATCACTGTGACCGAGATTCAGTAAACCATTTACATTGGATGTAAGACCATAGAAGGTTTTATTCATGTAAACAGAACACCAATTATTCTCTGACTTAAATGAATAACCGTATCGCAATAAACATGATCCAATCATATTTATGCTCAATGCAAACACCAAATAACATTTATTTAGTTCCAATACTAATCCCGAAGGAAGAGGGAGTATGCGATGGTGATCTTATCAACCTTGGAATCATTTCCAACACACATCGTCACCTCGCCCTCAACTAGTCTTTGTTCATTTTGTAACTCCTGTTTCGAGTTACTAATCATAGCAACTGAACCGGTATCAAATACCCAGGGGCTACTATGAACACTAGTAAAGTACACATCAATAACATGTATATCATATATAGTTTTGTTCACTTTGCCATCCTTCTTATCTGCCAAGTATTTGTTGCAGCTCTGCTTCTAGTGACCATTTCCTTTGCAGTAGAAGCACTCAGTTTCAGGCTTGGGTCTAGCTTTGGGCTTTTTCATGGGAGTGGCAACTTGCTTGCCATTCTTCTTGAAGTTCCCTTTCTTTCCCTTGCCCTTTTACTTGAAACTAGTGGTCTTCTTATGCATCAACACTTGATGCTATTTCTTGATTTCTACCTTTGCTGATTTTAGCATCGGAAGAGCTTGGGAATCGTTTCCATCATCCCTGGCATATTATAGTTCATCACGAAGTTCTAGTAACTTGGTGATAGTGATTAGAGAACTCTGTCAATCACTATCTTATCTGGAAGATTAACTCCCACTTGATTCAAGTGATTGTAGTGCATAGACATTCTAAGCACATGCTCACTAGCTGAGCTATTCTCCTCCATCTTGTAGGCAAAGTACTTGTCAGAGGTCTCATACCTCTTAACACGGGCATGAGTCTGAATATCATTTTCAGCTCTTGGAACATCTCATATGCTCCATGGCGTTCAAAACATTTTTGAATTCCCGGTTCTAAGTCGTAAAGCATGGTGCACTAAACTATCAAGTAGTCATCATACCAAGCTTGTCAAACGTTCATAACGTCTGCATCTGCTCCTGCAATAGGTCTGTCACCTAGCAGTGCATCAAGGACATAATTCTTCTGTGCAGGAATGAGGATAATCCTCAGATCACGGACCCAGTCCGCATCATTGCTACTATCATCTTTCAACTTAGTTTTCGCTAGGAACATATAAAAAATAAAACAGGGGAGCTATACACGAGCTATTGATCTACAACATAGATATGCAATACCTATCAGGACTAAGTTCATGATAAATTTAAGTTCAATTAATCATATTACTTAAGAACTCCCACTTAGATAGACATCCCTCTTGTCATCTAAATGATCAGGTGATCCATATCAACTAAACCATGTCTGATCATCACGTGAGATGGAGTAGTTTTCAATGGTGAACATCACTATGTTGATCATATCTGCTATATGATTCATGTTCGACCTTTCGGTCTCAGTGTTCCGAGGCCATATCTGCATATGCTAGGCTCGTCAAGTTTAACCCGAGTATTCTGCACGTGCAAAACTGGCTTGCACCCGTTGTATGTGAACGTAGAGCTTATCACACCCGATCATCACGTGGTGTCTCGGCACGATGAACTATAGCAACGATGCATACTCAGGGAGAACACTTATACCTTGCATTTAGTGAGGGATCATCTTATAATGCTACCGCCGTACTAAGCAAAATAAGATGCATAAAGGATAAACATCACATGCAATCAAAATATGTGACATGATATGGCCATCATCATCTTGTGCCTTTGATCTCCATCTCCAAAGCACCATCATGATCTCCCTCGTCACCGGCTTGACACCTTGATCTCCATCGTAGCATCGTTGTCGTCTCGCCAACTTGTTGGAGACTTCATATCTCTCAACTCGGGCATTTGCTTGAAATATTAACTTCAACTCCTGGAACGTCTCATACACTCCATGACGTTCAAAACGTCTTTGAAGTCGCGATCCTAAGCCGTAAAGCATGGCACACTGAACTATCGAGTAGTCATCAGCTTTGCTCTGCCAGACGTTCATAACGTCCGGAGTTGCTCCTGCAGCGGGTCTTGCACCTAGTGGTGCTTCCAGGATGTAATTCTTCTTTGCAGCAATGAGGATAATCCTCAAGTTACGGACCCAATCCGTGTAGTTGCTACCATCATCTTTCAACTTAGCTTTCTCTAGGAACGCATTAAAATTCAAGGGAACGATAGCACGGGCCATTGATCTACAACAACATAGACATGCAAAAACTATCAGGTACTAAGTTCATGATAAATTAAAGTTCAATTAATCATATTACTTAAGAACTCCCACTTAGATAGACATCCCTCTAGTCATCTAAATGATCACGTGATCCATATCAACTAAACCATGTCCGATCATCACATGAGATGGAATAGTTTTCAATGGTGAACATCTCTATGTTGATCATACCTACTATATGATTCACGTTCGACCTTTCGGTCTCAGTGTACCGAGGCCATATTTGCATATGCTAGGCTCGTCAAGTTTAACCCGAGTATTCTGCATGTGCAAAACTGGCTTGCACCCGTTGTATGTGAACGTAGAGCTTATCACACCGGATCATCACGTGGTGTCTCAGCACAACGAATGTGGCAACGGTGCATACTCAGGAAGAACACTTATACCTTGAAATTTAGTGAGGGATCATCTTATAATGCTACTGTCGTACTAAGCAAAATAAGATGCATAAAAGATAAACATCACATGCAATCAAAATATGTGACATGATATGGCCATCATCATCTTGTGCCTTTGATATCCATCTCCGAAGCACCATCATGATCTCCATCATCACCGGCTTGACACCTAGATCTCCATCGTAGCGTCGTTGTCGTCTCGCCAACTATTGCTTCTACAACTATCGCTAACGCATAGTGATAAAGTAAAGCAATTACATGGCGATTGTATTTCATACAACAAAGCGACAACCATAAGGCTCCTCCCAGTTGCCGATAACAGTTACAAAACATGATCATATCATACAACAATTTATACCTCATCACGTCTTGACCATATCACATCACAACATGCCCTGCAAAATCAAGTTAGATGTCCTCTACTTTGTTGTTGCAAGTTTTACGTGGCTGCTACGGGCTTCTAGCAAGAACCGTTCTTACCTACGCATCAAAACCACATCAATTTTTCGTCCAGTGTGCTATTTTAACCTTCAACAAGGACCGGCTGTAGTCAAACTTGATTCAACTAAAGTTGGAGAAACAGACACCCTGTAGCGACCAGACCTCAAACAGTCTGATCTCTGTGCGTAAGTGTCCTCCCTGGATCGGTAATGCTGACACACATAGTACTTGAAGGATTTATAACAGAGTAGCAATCACACACTTATTACATCGAATGTCTCAAAAGAGAACTTATTATAATAAATATGGCTTAAGGCCATCTAATACGATAACAGCGGAAGGCTTGGAAGATAAAGTGAGTCCATCAACTCCAACGACATCACTGAGTGAAAGACCACGACCTAAGGCTCTTTACTCGTCGTCTGAAAAGTCTGCAACATGATATGTTGCAGCCCGAAAACGGGTCAGCACATGGAATATGCTGGCAATGTAACACAAGAGAGTAATGAACAGAATAATGCTATCACTACATGCATATATGGCTAGTGGAAGCTGTATGGTTAATATGTTTTGCAAAAAGCCAATTTTTTCCTACAACAAAGCAATATATTTTATTTAACTATCATGGTGGTTGTTAAACATTGAGAATGGTAAAGCCCGTCTCAATCCCAATTAAAAGTAATCAATAACCCAACCAAATTTTATAATTAAGAGTGATGAGATCCACATGATAATCCAAGAAACTAGATACTCAAGATGTCCATAACCGGGGTTTGTACACTCTGCAGAGGTTTGTGCACTTTTCCCCACAAGACTCGATCTCCTCCGTTGGATTTCTCGCACTACATAACGTTTGAGAAACGGATGAGTGAGACACAGTCTTTCCGAAGAGGTCCCCTTAACCGATAGATAGGCCTGTACACTTACAATCCCCTACATCTGCTAGCCCATCATGGAAAGGTTTCCCACAACTTACTCAACTATGCCAGAACCCATAATGGCATGTGGCTGCACACAGAAGTTTCTTGCATGAATAATCTTATGATCCCTTTGAGCCTGGGTGGCAGTCCTTAGGAGAATCACACGGTACCCCGTGATTTCCAAAAATACAGGCAATCACTGGAATTCCCAAGGTGCCTCAATCCACCCAGATGTGTATTAAAGTTGCCACCTTAAGTTAACCATCAATTAACAATACTCACATCTGTCATGAAAACACTCAAAACCCAAACCACGTCTACGAGCATAGCATAGCAATATAAGCAACGTAAAAGTAACTCCCAAGGTTTGAATAACAGGGCAATAGGTACTACCTCATCAACTACTTCCCAAATCCACAATTTAATTCAGATCCTAACCATGCAATTGTTTGAGGATTGATCTAATGCAATAAAATTGGGTAGTAAGAGGTATGATCAAAGTGTTATTTGCCTTGCTGATGATCCGCGGAACCTAGAGACTCGTAGTAGCACGCTTCGCACTCCGGGTACTCTATCGCAAACAAACAAGCATACAATAATCAATCAAGCAAGGGCAAACTCAAATAAGAGATCTAACCAGAAAGTTCAACTTAAGAACTCCGGTTTGCAAAAAGAATCAAATCAAACGAAGCAACAAAACTCAAACGGCGAAAGAAACAAGCTTCGTTTACTAATCTGGACTAAAGTCAAATTTTACAGTAGCAAAATCTTGTTTAAGTTGGTTAAACAAAAAGAGGGTTTCGAGACGAAACTCTAGGCGCTTGAATC
Source organism: Triticum aestivum (assembly GCF_018294505.1). Taxonomy (NCBI): domain Eukaryota; kingdom Viridiplantae; phylum Streptophyta; class Magnoliopsida; order Poales; family Poaceae; genus Triticum; species Triticum aestivum. Next base: position 126,458,272 of record NC_057799.1, read on the forward strand.
GCCTGATTCCGATAAACGAGCGAAAAGTTATACTAGAACGAAAATCGGATCAGAAATCGCGATCGGAAATAATCGCGGAAAATCCGAGAAAAAGAAAAAACTGATGAACAGGCTAATGAACGAACGTTCGCTTTCTATGGCTAAATGGTGAAAACCGTTCGTTAAAACGAACGTACGAACGGGCGTTCGCTAAATAACTAAACCAAAAAAATAAACCGAACCGGATCTAAAAAAACATATCTAGGTTTAGAAAAAAACCCGCTAGGTTTTCTTACGTAAACCAAGGCGGCGGCGGCGGCTACCTCCGGCGACGACGAGGCGGCGGCGAGGCGGCGAGTCGGCGGCTGCGGCGCGGGGCGGCGGGCTAGGGTTAGGGTTTTGGGGCGCGGGTGGGCTTCGGCGGCTGGTGGGCTTCGGCGGGCAGGGGATGGCGGCTTATAAAGCACCCCCGGGCGGAGTCCCGCTCGGGTACGGCCCGGAGTCGGTTTGACTTTTTTTTAAATAATTCCGACGTAGAGAAAAAAAATACTAAACGGACTCCAAAAATCCCGAAATAAATTTTCCCCGTCCTCTAAAAATAGGCTGGACAAGGTGAACATTCATTTGGGCCTAAAATGCAATTTTGAAAAATGCATATTTTTCCTAGTTCAAATAAAATAGCGATGAAACTCCGAATAAAAATCTTGTTTGATTTTAATATTAAATCTCTGATATTTCTTTATTTTGACGTCATTTTATCCTCTCTCTTTTATTTTTATAAAAGAAATATTCAAGAGAAAAATAATTAAAATCAAACGATCCTCTTTTCAATATTCAAGAAAAACTCGAATATGAAAATAATGAAATCCCCAACTCTCTCCGCGGGTCCTTGAGTTGCGTAGAATTTCTAGGATCAAACAAAAATGCAATAAAATATGATATGCAATGATGATCTAATGTATAACATTCCAAATTGAAAATTTGGGATGTTACAAACCTACCCCCCTTAAGATGAATCTCGCCCTCGAGATTCGGGTTGGCTAGAAAATAGGGGAGAGTGATCCTTCCGTAAGTCTTCCTCTCATTCCCAGGTGGCTTCATCTTCAGTATGGTGACTCCACTGAACTTTACATAACTTGATTACTTTGTTGCGTGTGACACGACTGGCAAAATCAAGAATCTTAACTGGCTTCTCCTCGTAGGTCAAATCGCTATCCAACTGTATCGCTTCCAGCGGCACTGTATCTCTCAGAGGAATATCAGCCATCTCTGCGTGGCACTTCTTCAACTGAGAAACGTGGAACACATCGTGAACTCCTGACAATCCTTCGGGTAATTCCAACCCCTAAGCAACTTCTCCCATACGTTCCAAAACTTTGTATGGTCCCCCAAAACGTGGCGCTAACTTTCCTTTAACTCCAAAGCGCTTCACTCCTCGAAGTGGGGATACACGAAGATACACTCTGTCTCCAACTTCGTAAACTGTCTCCTTACGTTTAGAATCCGCATAGCTCTTCTGCCTGGACTGGGCTACCTTGAGTCTATCGCGAATCAGCTTAACCTTCTCTTCAGACTCTTTGATCAAATCTGGTCCAAACAACTGTCGGTCTCCAACTTCGTCCCACAACAACGGTGTTCTGCACCTCCATCCGTACAGTGCTTCGAAAGGGGCCATCTTCAAACTGGCTTGATAACTATTGTTATAAAAGAAGTCTGCATAAGGCAAATTATCGTCCCAACTAGATCCATAATCTAGTGCACAAGCTCTCAACATATCCTCCAGAATCTGATTGACCCTCTCAGTCTGTCCATCTGTCTGCGGGTGAAAAGCTGTACTGAACTCTAGCCTGGTTCCCAAAGTTTCATGCAACTGATTCCAAAACTTTGAAGTAAACTGGGTTCCTCTATCTGATACAATGGTCCTCGGAACTCCAAGCAGACATACGATCCTGGTCATGTATATCTTTGCCAACTTAGCACTGGTGTAAGTGGTCTTCACTGGAATGAAATGAGCTACTTTCGTCAAACGGTCGACTACAACCCATATCGAGTCATAGCCTGAACGAGTCCTGGGTAATCCCGTGATAAAGTCCATGCCTAGTTTATCCCACTTCCATTCGGGTATCGGCAATGGTTGTAGCAATCCTGCTGGCTTCTGATGCTCTGCCTTCACTCTCTGACATACATCACAAACTGCTACATATTCTGCAATATCCTTCTTCATTCCGGTCCACCAGAAACTATCTTTCAAATCCAGATACATCTTGGTATTTCCTGGGTGAATCGAATATGGCGAATCATGGGCTTCTTGCAGAATCAACTTCCTGATCTCCTGATCATTTGGCAGATATACGCAGTCCTCAAACCATAAGGTATCGTGCTCATCCTCACAAAATCCTTTAGCTTTTCCTTTGCTCATTCTTTCCTTTATTTCGGCTATCTCCTTGTCTGTCTTCTAAGCTTCTCTGATCTTATCCATCAAAGTAGACTGAATCTCCAATGCTGCTACATAACCTCTCGGAACTATCTCCAAACATAGCTCGCGAAGGTCTTCTGCCAACTCCTTGGGTAATTCTCCGGTCATGAGTATATTGACATGACTTTTTTCGGCTCAACGCATCAGCTACTACGTTAGCCTTTCCGGGATGATAATGCAATTTCATATCATAATCCTTAATGAGCTCCAACCATCTCCTCTGCCTGAGATTCAACTCCTTCTGCATGAAGATATACTTCAAACTCTTGTGATCCGTGTATACCTCACAATGGTTTCCGATGAGAAAATGTCTCCATGTCTTCAACACATGTACTACGGCTGCTAACTCCAAATCATGCGTAGCATAGTTCAACTCATGGGGTTTAAGCTGTCGTGAGGCATATGAAACAACTCCTCCCTCCTGCATAAGTACGGCTCAAAGTCCTCGACGAGAAGCGTCGCAATACACTTCATAATCCTTGCGTTGATCTGGCAGAATTAACACTGGCGATGTAACCAAGCGTCTCTTCAACTCTTGAAAACTGGCCTCACATTCCTCAGTCCATTTGAATTTGGTATCCTTCTTTAACAACTCCGTCATAGGCTTTGCAATCTTTGAGAAATTCTCAATGAACCTCTGGTAGTATCCTGCGAGTCCAAGAAAACTCCGGATCTCTCAAACTGACGTGGGTGACTCCCAATTTGTCACAGTGAAAACTTTGGTGGGGTCTACCGCTATTCCTTCTCCGGATATAACATGTCCAAGAAATCCAACTTCCTTCAACCAAAACTCACACTTGCTGAACTTGGCATATAACTAATGTTCTCTGAGTTTCCCAAGTACCAAACGCAAATGCTCTTTATGCTCTTCTTCATTCTTCGAGTAGACCAGAATATCATCAATGAACACCATGACGAACTTATCCAAAAACTCCATAAACACCTTGTCCACCATGTTCATAAAATAGGCAGGTGCGTTAGTCAGGCCAAATGACATAACGGTATACTCATATAGCCCGTACCTCGTGGTAAAAGCTGTCTTAGGTATATCCTGCTCTCGAATCTTCAGCTGGTGATACCCTGATCGCAGATCGATCTTGGAAAACACCTTAGCTCCTTGCAGCTGGTCAAACAAATCATTGATCATCGGCAGTGGGTACTTGTTCTTGATCGTCACTTCATTCAATCCTCGATAATCAACAACCATCCTTAACGATCCATCCTTCTTCTCCACTAGAAGTACTGGGATCCCCAAGGTGACGAACTTGGGCGGATATAACCTTTATCCAGTAACTCCTTAATCTGCTTCTTAATTTCCTCCAAATCCTTTGCGGGCATTCTGTACGGTCTCTTAGATATTGGCCCTGTGCCTGGCAAAAGCTCAATCAAAAACTCAATGTCTCTATCCGGTGGCATGCCTGGCAATTCTTCTGGAAATACATCTGGAAAATCCTTCACCACTGGTACTTCCTCCTGTACAACTCCTGATAAGGAATTTACTTGAGTCCTATTCGGCACATGCCGGGATACATACTTGATCCTTCTTCCTTCTGGGGTGGTGAGCAAAATCGTCTTACTGGCGCAATCGATGTTTCCTCCATACATCGATAGCCAATCCATACCCAGAATCACATCCAAACCTTGCGACTCCAAAACTATCAGATCTGAGGGGAAAACGTGCCTACCTATGGTCAATGGCATCTGAAAACATCCTTGGCTTGCCATATACTCTGCTCCTGGCGAGCTTACTAACAAAGGTGTACTAAGAACTTTGGTGGGCAGTTTATACTTATCCACAAATCCCCTTGATATGTATGAATGCGATGCACCAGTATCAAAAAGAACGACTGCAGTAAATGACTTAACCAAAAACTTACCTATTACTGCATCTGGCTGGGCTTCAACCTCCTCCACGTTAACGTGGTTCACCTGTCCCCTATTGAAAGGGTTGGGCTTCTTCCCAGAGCTTCCATTGCCGTTTCCATTCTTAGCTTCAGGACACTCGTTGGCGTAATGTCCGGTCTTCTGGCACTTGTAGCAAGTAACGTGGCTTAGATCTTTCTTGGCGGGTGTTGCCGGGTTGGAACGGTTCTGTCCGCTACTTCCTCCATTACCATTACCGTTCTTGGAGCCACTATGATTGTGCGAACTTCCTCCATTATGAGTGTGGCCTCCATGGTTATGAACAAGTCCTCCCGAGTTCGGGGTGAAACGGGGTCTCTGCTGAGCTCCAGAATTATACTTCCCTTGTCCATACTTCCTCTTGCGGCTGTCAATCTGCTGCTGCTTCCCTTCAAGCATGAGTGCTCTATCCACCAACTCCTGGTAGTTATTGAAATTTGCCACCATCAACTGCATGCTCAGCTCATCATTCAGTCCTTCCAGAAACTTGTCCTTCTTAGCTGCATCTATAGCAACGTCATCTGGGGCATAACGTGCTAGCTTACTAAAGTCATCCACATACTGGCCAACAGTGCGCCCTCCTTGTCGTAAGTTGCGAAACTCATGCTTCTTCATGGCCATAGCTCCTGCTGATACATGGGCAGTGCGAAAAGCCTGCTGGAACTGGTCCCATGTCACAGTGTCAATGGGGTAAGTGACTAAGAAATTCTCCCACCATGATGCTGCGGGTCCATCAAGCTGATGTGCGGCAAAACGCACTCTCTCCGCATCTGTGCATCCTGCAGTAGTCAACTCCCTTTCTATCTTGCGGAGCCAATCATCTGCAACAATCGGCTCGGTGCTACTGGAGAACACCGGCGGATTCAGCCTAAGAAAACGGGCTAAGTGATCAACTGGTGGTGGTGGTGGGTTGTTGTTGTTGTTGTTCCCCTGGTTCTGATTCTGGACTAGTATCTGCATCAATGCATTCTGCTGCTGGATCAACTGAGTGAGCTCCAGTGGGAATGCAAATCCATTGTCGCGTCTCGGAGGCATCTGCTGGGTTTAGAAAAGATGAGAAAACAGAATAGAATGAGGTCTAGGGGGAAAACACTACCCATATGCACATGAGACAAACACAAACATATCACTCAATCAATCAAACAGAGGCATAGAATCGATCTAGGACTATCGTTACAAAAGTGCTTGGACTATACTATATACATGGTGGAATACTACTACTCATATGGTGGTCGACTAGAAAAATTGATCGGTCGAAGACTCCATGATATCTGCTCCAGCTTCATCAACATAGTCATCATCGCTATCATCAGGGTTCGAGTCAGTGTCGTCTGATACGTCTCCAATGTATCTATAATTTTTGATTGCTCCATGCTATATCATCTTCTGTTTTGGACATTATTGGGCTTTATTATTCACTTTTATATTATTTTTGGGACTAACCTATTAACCGGAGGCCCAGCCCATAATTGCTGTTTTTTTGCCTATTTCAGAGTTTCCCAGAAAAAGAATATCAAACGGAGTCCAAACGGAATGAAACCTTCGGGAACGTGATTTTCGGAACAAACATGATCCAGAGGACTTGGACCCTACGTCAAGAAATCAAGCAGGAAGCCACGAGGTAGGGGGGTGCGCCTACCCCCTGGGCGCGCCCTCCACCCTCGTGGGCCCCACGTTGCCCCACCGACGTACTCCTTCCTCCTATATATACCTATGTACCCCCAAACGATCAGATACGGAGCCAAAAACCTAATTCCACCGCCGCAACCTTCTGTACCCATGAGATCCCATCTTGGGGCCTGTTCTGGAGCTCCGCCGGAAGGGGCATCAATCACGGAGGGCTTCTACATCAACACCATAGCCTCTCCGATGAAGTGTGAGTAGTTTACCTCAGACCTTCGGGTCCATAGTTATTAGCTAGATGGCTTCTTCTCTCTTTTTGGATCTCAATACAATGTTCTCCCCCTCTCTTGTGGAGATCTATTCGATGTAATCTTCTTTTGCTGTGTGTTTGTTGAGACCGATGAATTGTGGGTTTATGATCAAGTTTATCTATGAACAATATTTGAATCTTCTGAATTCTTTTATGTATGATTGGTTATCTTTGTAAGTCTCTTCGAATTATCAGTTTGGTTTGGCCTACTAGATTGATCTTTCTTGCAATGGGAGAAGTGCTTAGCTTTGGGTTCAATCTTGCGATGTCCTTTCCTAGTGACAGTAGGGGCAGCAAGGCACGTATTGTATTGTATTGTTGCCATCAAGGATAACAAGATGGGGTTTTATCATATTGCATGAATTTATCCCTCTACATCATGTCATCTTGCTTAAAGCGTTACTCTGTTCTTATGAACTTAATACTCTAGATGCATGCTGGATAGCGGTCGATGTGTGGAGTAATAGTAGTAGATGCAGGCAGGAGTCGGTCTACTTGTCTCGGACGTGATGCCTATATACATGATCATACCTAGATATTCTCATAACTATGCTCAATTCTGTCAATTGCTCAACAGTAATTTGTTCACCCACCGTAAAATACTTATGCTCTTGAGAGAAGCCACTAGTGAAACCTATGGCCCCCGGGTCTATCTTCCATCATATTAATCTTCCAACACTTAGTTATTTCCGTTGCTTTTTATTTTGCTTTTATTTTACTTTGCATCTTTATCATAAAAATACCAAAAATATTATCTTATCATATCTATCAGATCTCACTCTCGTAAGTGACCGTGTAGGGATTGACAACCCCTTATCGCATTGGTTGCGAGGATTTATTTGTTTGTGTAGGTGCGAAGGACTCACGCGTAGCCTCCTACTGGATTGATACCTTGGTTCTCAAAAACTGAGGGAAATACTTACGCAACTTTGCTGCATCACCCTTTCCTCTTCAAGGGAAAACCAACGCAGTGCTCAAGAGGTAGCAAGAAGGATTTCTGGCGCCGTTGCCGGGGAGGTCTACGCAAAAGTCAACACACCAAGTACCCATCACAAACCCTTATCTCCCACATTACATTATTTGCCATTTGCCTCTCGTTTTCCTCTCCCCCACTTCACCCTTGCCGTTTTATTCGCCCTCTCTTTTCCGTTCGTCTTTTCGTTTGCCTTGATGTCTTACTTGGCTCGTTTGCTCGTTTGGTTGAAATAGTTGAGTATTTATTCCTAAACAGAGAAGCTAATATCTATGGATCCTCATCCGCTTGCCAATCTTTTTAAGAGATCCAATTATGATGAACCAATTCCTAGTGATTTGGATGCACTAGATTATCTTTATAAGGTTTTGCTTGAAATCCGTGAATCTGAAAATTGTGATGAAGTGCTTTATGAAGTGATTCACGATAGATCTTTGAATAAAAATCATGATTGCAATGATTTTATTATAAGTTCTATTGATGTAAATTATGCTAATAATATGCAAAACCCTAAGCTTGGGGATGCTAGTTTTGCTATATCCACTACCTGTTGCAATAATCATGATTGGGGAGATTCTTCTTATGATCTTGAAAATTTATTTAAACCCCATGATGAATATAAGATTGATAATAGTGTTTGCAATAATATTGAAAGTGTGTTTGGAAGAGTGTCAACTTAGATCCCACATATTTGGATAATATTCAATCTTATGAAATCTTTGATAAAAGTGGGCTTGGAGAAATGATGACTTTAGTTAATGATAATCCCACTATTTTGGAAGAGTGTCAACTTCGCATGCATGTGGATCGTGTTGAGAATATGTTATGTGATAGCTATATTGTTGAATTTTCTTATGATCCTACATGTAATTATTATGATAGAGGAAAATATGGTTATAGAAATTTTCATGTTACTAAATTACCTCTCGTTATGTTGAGATTGCTATTGTTCCTTTCCGCTTCCTTGCATATGCTAGTTTTTGCTTGCTATAATATTTTGTTTTTCTATAAGATGCCTATGCATAGGAAGTATGTTAGACTTAGATGTGTTTGTCACGTGTTTTATGATGCTCTCTTTGTGCTTCAATTCTTGTCTTTCATGTGAGCATCATTAAAATTTTCAATGCCTACCTAAAAGGCTTTAAAGAAAAGCGCTTGTTGGAAGACAACCCAATATTTTTCCTTGCTGTTATTCAATAAATATTTGTTCTAGCCTCTGGTTAGATATGTTCTTATGTTTTAATTAGTGTTTGTGCCAAGTTAAACCTATAGGATCTTCTTGGATGATAGTTATTTGATCTTGCTGTAATTTCCAGAAACTTTCTGTTCACGAAAATAATTGTTAAAAATCACCAGAACGTGATAAAATATTGATTCCAATTGCTGCTGATCAATAAACAAATTTTCTAGTTCGTCCTATTTTGGCTGATTTTTTGGAGTTCCAGAAGTTTGCGTTAGTTACAGATTACTACAGACTGTTCTGTTTTTGACAGATTCTGTTTTTCGTGTGTTGTTTGCTTATTTTGATGAATCTATGGCTAGTACAAGAGTTTCTAAACCATAGAGAAGTTGGAATATAGTAGGTTTAACACCAATATAAATAAAGAATGAGTTCATTACAGTACCTTGAAGTGGTCTTTTGTTTTCTTTCGCTAACGGAGCTCACAAGATTTTCTGTTAAGTTTTGTGTTGTGAGGTTTTCAAGTTTTGGGTAAAAGATTTGATGGATTATGGAACAAGGAGTGGCAAGAGCCTAAGCTTGGGGATGCCCATGGCACCCCCAAGATTATCTAAGGACACCAAAAAGCCAAAGCTTGGGGATGCCCCGGAAGGCATCCCCTCTTTCGTCTACTTCCATCGGTAACTTTACTTGAAGCTATATTTTTATTCACCACATGATATGTGTTTTGCTTGGAGCGCCTTGTATGATTTGAGTCTTTGTTTGTTAGTTTACCATAATCATCCTTGCTGTACACACCTTTTGAGAGAGACACACATGATTCGGAAATTATTAGAATACTCTATGTGCTTCACTTATATCTTTTGAGTTATATAGTTTTTGCTCTAGTACTTCACTTATATCTTTTAGAGCACGGTGGTGGATTTGTTTTATAGAAACTATTGATCTCTCATGCTTCACTTATATTATTTTGAGAGTCTTAAAATAGCATGGCAATTTTCTTTAATTAATATCATGAGAAATTTGATGCTTGATAATTGTTTTGAGATATAAAGGTGGTAATATCATAGTTGTGCTAGTTGAGTAATTGTGGAATTGAAAAAATACATGTGTTGGAGTTTGTGATTCCCGTAGCATGCACGTATGGTGAACCGTTATGTAACAAAGTCGGAGCATGAAGTATTTGTTGATTGTCTTCCTTTGTGTGGCGGTCGGGATCGCGCGATGGTTAACTCCTACCAACCCTTCCCCTAGGAGCATGCGTAGTAGTACTTTGCTTTGAGGGCTAATAAATTTTTGCAATAAGTATATGAGTTCTGTATGACTAATGTGAGTCCATGGATTATACGCACACTTACCTTTCTGCAATTTTCTAGCCTCTTCGGTACCGCGCATTGCCTTTTCTCACCTTGAGAGTTGATGCAAACTTCGCCCGTGCATCCAAACCCCATGATATGATACGCTCTATCACACATAAACCTCCTTATATCTTCCTCAAAACAGCCACCATACCTACCTATCATGGCATTTCCATAGCCATTCCGAGATATATTTCCATGCAACTTTTCACCGCTTCATTTATCATGACATACTCCATCATTGTCATATTGCTTTGCATGATCATGTAGTTGACATTGTATTTGTGGCAAAGCCACCGTTCATAATTCTTCCATACATGTCGCTCTTGATTCATTGCATATCCCGGTACACCGCCGGAGGCATTCATATAGAGTCATATCTTGTTCTAAGTATTGAGTTGTAATTCATGAGTTGTAAGTAAATAAAAGTGTGATGATCATCATTATTAGAGCATTGTCCCAAGTGAGGAAAGGATGATGGAGACTATGATTCCCCCACAAGTCGGGATGAGACTCCGGACTAAAAAAAAGAAAAAAAGAGGCCATAAAAAAGAAGAGAAAAGGCCCAAATAAAAAAAATGAGAGAAAAAGAGAGAAGGGACAATGTTACTATCCTTCTACCACACTTGTGCTTCAAAGTAGCACCGTGATCTTCATAATAGAGAGTCTCATTTTGTCACTTTCATATACTAGTGGGAAATTTCATTATAGAACTTGGCTTGTATATTCCAATGATGGGCTTCCTCAAATGCCCGAGGTCTTCGTGAGCAAGCAAGTTGGATGCACACCCACATAGTTTCTTTTTGAGCTTTCATACACTTATAGCTCTAGTGCATCCGTTGCATGGCAATCCCTACTCCTCGCATTAACATCAATTGATGGGCATCTCCATAGCCCATTGATTAGCCTCGTTCATGTGAGACTTTCTCCTTTTTTTGTCTTCCCACATAACCCCTACCATTATACCTTATTCCACCATAGTGCTATATCCATGGCTTGCGCTCATGTATTGCGTAAGAGTTGAAAAGGCTGAAGCGCGTTAAAAGTATGAACCAATTGCTTGGCTAAAACCGGGGTCGTACATGATATGAATATTTTGTGTGGGGAAGATGGAGCATAGCCAGACTATATGATTTTGTAGGGATAACTTGCTTTGGCTATGTTATTTTGATAAGACATAATTGCTTAGTTAGTATGCTTGAAATATTATTGTTTTTATGTCAACATTAAACTTTTATCTTGAATCATATCAAATCTGAACATTCATGCCACATTAAGAAGAATTACATTGAAATTTTGCTAAGTAGCATTCCACATCAAAAATTCTGTTTTTATCATTTACCTACTCGAGGACGAGCAGGAATTAAGCTTGGGGATGCTTGATACGTCTCCAACGTATCTATAATTTTTGATTGCTCCATGCTATATTATCTTCTGTTTTGGACATTATTGGGCATTATTATTCACTTTTATATTATTTTTGGGACTAACCTATTAACCGGAGGCCCAGCCCAGAATTGTTGCTTTTTGCCTATTACAGAGTTTCGCAGAAAAAGAATATCAAACGGAGTCCAAACGGAATGAAACCTTCGAGAACGTGATTTTCGGAATGAACATGATCCAGAGGACTTGGACCCTACGTCAAGAAATCAAGCAGGAAGCCACGAGGTAGGGGGCGCGCCTACCCCCCTGGGCGCGCCCTCCACCCTCGTGGGCCCCACATTGCTCCACCGACGTACTCCTTCCTCCTATATATACCTACGTACCCCCAAACGATCAGATACGGAGCCAAAAACCTAATTCCACCGCCGCAACCTTCTGTACCCATGAGATCCCATCTTGGGGCCTGTTCCGGAGCTCCGCCAGAAGGGGCATCGATCACGGAGGGCTTCTACATCAACACCATAGCCTCTCCGATGAAGTGTGAGTAGTTTACGTCAGACCTTCGGGTCCATAGTTATTAGCTAGATGGCTTCTTCTCTCTTTTTGGATCTCAATACAATGTTCTCCCCCTCTCTTGTGGAGATCTATTCGATGTAATCTTCATTTGCGGTGTGTTTGTTGAGACCGATGAATTGTGGGTTTATGATCAAGTTTATCTATGAACAATATTTGAATCTTCTGAATTCTTTTATGTATGATTGGTTATCTTTGCAAGTCTCTTCGAATTATCAGTTTGGTTTGGCCTACTAGATTGATCTTTCTTGCAATGGGAGAAGTGCGTAGCTCAAGGCACATATTGTATTGTTGCCATCGAGGATAACAAGATGGTTTTTTATCATATTGCATGAATTTATCCCTCTACATCATGTCATCTTGCTTAAAGCGTTACTCTGTTCTTATGAACTTAATACTCTAGATGCATGCTGGATAGCGGTCGATGTGTGGAGTAATAGTAGTAGATGCAGGTAGGAGTCGGTCTACTTGTCTCGGACGTGATGCCTATATACATGATCATACCTAGATATTTTCATAACTATGCTCAATTCTGTCAATTGCTCAACAGTAATTTGTTCACCCATCGTAAAATACTTATGCTCTTGAGAGAAGCCACTAGTGAAACCTATGGCCCCCGGGTCTATCTTCCATCATATTAATCTTCCAACACTTAGTTATTTCCATTTTTTATTTTGCTTTTATTTTACTTTGCATCTTTATCATAAAAATACCAAAAATATTATCTTATCATATCTATCAGATCTCACTCTCGTAAGTGACCGTGTAGGGATTGACAACCCCTTATCGCGTTGGTTGCGAGGATTTATTTGTTTGTGTAGGTGCGAGGGACTCGCGCGTAGCCTCCTACTGGATTGATACCTTGGTTCTCAAAAACTGAGGGAAATACTTACGCTACTTTGCTGCATCACCCTTTCCTCTTCAAGGGAAAACCAACACAGTGCTCAAGAGGTAGCATCGTCGATGATGATGTAGTTCTCCGGGCAAGTGGAATCGTCATCTTCTTCTCCTGGCGCGGTATCTCCGATGAAAACTCCTAGCTTCCTTGTCAGGTCGTCATTCTTCTCCACTAGTACGACGATTTCCTCCATATAATCTTCACGTGTAGCCTTGAGTTCTTCCTCCAGCTCCGTGATCCTTGTCATCGCCTTCTTCAAATCTGTCATGCCTGCGCACATCTGGTTCTCCTGGCGTCGAATGTGCTGGTTTAACTTCTGGATGAAAGCGACAATCGATCTATCCTTCCTGGTGCTGATCATCTCCCATTGCTCATCTCGGCGCCCACAAATCTGGTAGATAGTGTCCTTGAGATCATTGTGGTAAACTTCTCCAATGCGTTCCATGATAATGTGAGCTGCCATACTCTTTCCTAGACTCCAGGTTGGTGCATCAAAAGAAAACTCTATGGGCTCAGTGACTAGCGTGAACGTCCTTCCTGGAACTTGAACTTGAATCATCCAACGCTCCTCTTCTGGTAAAGTAGCGCTGTAAGTCCTGGTGAAGCTTGGTATTCCAATGTTCAGGTACCTAGTGACTTCCTTCAAGTGGCGTCCAAAAGGGGTGTCTTCATCCGGTTGAGTGAACTTGATCCTTGCATCCGCCATCCTAAAGAGTAGAAAATGGAGAGGAGTTAGAAATGAGAAGAGAGTAGTGATCTAGGGCTTATGCTTAGTGGTCGTGTCCTACAGTCAGCGTGTGCTCTGATACCATCTTGTAGCGACCAGATCTCAAATAGTCTGATCTCTGTGCATAAGTGTCATCCCTGGATCGGTAATGCTGACACACACAGCACTTGAAGGATTTATAACAAAGTAGCAATCACACACTTATTACATCGAATGTCTCAAAGAGAACTTATTACAATAAATATGGCTTAAGGCCATCTAATACGATAACAACGGAAGGCTTGGAAGATAAAGTGAGTCCATCAACTCCAACGGCATCACTGAGTGAAAGACCACGACCTAAGGCTCCTTACTCGTCGTCTGAAAAGTCTGCAACATGATACGTTGCAGCCCGAAAACGGGTCACCACATGGAATATGCTGGCAATGTAACACAAGAGAGTAATGAACAGAATAATGCTATCACTACATGCATATATGGCTGGTGGAGGCTGTATGGCTAATATGTTTTGCGAAAAGCCAATTTTTCCCTACAACAAAGGAATATATTTTATTTAACTATCATGGTGGTTGTTAAACATTGAGAATGGTAAACCCCATCTCAATCCCAATTAAAAGTAATCAATAACCCAACCAAATTTTATAATTAAGAGTGATGAGATCCACATGATAATCCAAGAAACTAGATACTCAAGATGTCCATAACCGGGGACACGGCTAACCATGATTAGTTTGTACACTCTGCAGAGGTTTGTGCACTTTTCCCCACAAGACTCAATCTCCTTCGTTGGATTTCTCGCACTACATAACGTTTGAGAACGGATGACCGAGACACAGTCTTTCCGAAGAGGTCCCCTTAACCGATAGATAGGCCTGTACACCTACAATCCCCTACATCTGCTAGCCCATCATGGAAAGGTTTCCCATAACTTACTCAACTATGCCAGAGCCCATAATGGCATGTGGCTGCACACGGAAGTTTCTAGCATGAATAATCTTATGATCCCTTTGAGCCTGGGTGGCTGTCCTTAGGAGAACCACACGGTACCCCGGGATTTCCAAAAATACAGGCAATCACTGGAATTCCCAGGTGCCTCAATCCACCCAGATGTGTATTAAAGTTGCCACCTTAAGTTAACCATCAATTAACAATACTCACATCTGTCATGAAAACACTCAAAACCCAAACCACGTCTACGAGCATAGCATAGCAATATAAGCAACGTAAAAGTAACTCCCAAGGTTTGAATGCAGGGCAATAGGTTCCTACCTCATCAACTACTTCCCAAATCCACAATTTAATTCAGATCCTAACCATGCAATTGTTTGAGGATTGATCTAATGCAATAAAACCGGGTAGTAAGAGGCATGATCAAAGTGTTACTTGCCTTGCTGATGATCCGCGAAACCTAGTGACTCGTAGTAGCACGCTTCGCACTATGGGTACTCTATCACAAACAAACAAGCATACAATAAGCAATCAAGCAAGGGCACGGGTAAAACTCAAATAAGAGATCTAACCAGAAAGTTCAACTTAAGAACTCCGGTTCGCAAAAAGAATCAAATCAAACGAAGCAACAAAACTCAAACGGCGAAAGAAACAAGCTTCATTTACTAATCTGGACTAAAGTCAAATTTTACGGTAGCAAAATCTTATTTAAGTTGGCTAAACAGAAAGAGGGGTTCGAGACGAAACTCTAGGCGCTTGAATCGCCTGATTCCGATAAACGAGCGAAAAGTTATACTAGAACGAAAATCGGATCAGAAATCACGATCGAAAATAATCGTGGAAAATCCGAGAAAAAGAAAAAAACTGACGAACAGGCTAACGAACGAACGTTCACTGTCTGTGGCTAAACGGTGAAAACCGTTCGTTAAAACGAACGTACAAATGGGCGTTTGCTAAATAACTAAACCGAAAAAAATAAACCGAACCGGATCTAAAGAAAAGGATCTAGGTTTAGAAAAAAAAAACCGCTCGATTTTCTTACGTAAACCGAGGCGGCGGCGACGGCTACTCCGGCAACGACGAGGCGGCGGCGAGGCGCGGCGGCGGCGTCTGCGGCGGGCTAGGGTTAGGGTTTTGGGGCGCGGGTGGGCTTCGGCGGGCAGGGGGTGGCGGCTTATAAAGCACCCCCGGGCGGAGTCCCGCTCTGGTACGGCCCGGAGTCGGTTTGACTTTTTTTTAAAATAATTCCAACATACAAAAAAAGATAGTAAAGAAATACTAAACGGACTCCAAAAATTCCGAAATAAATTTTCCCAGTCCTCTAAAAATAGGTAGGACAAGGTGAACATTTATTTGGGCCTAAAATGGAATTTTAAAAAACGCATATTTTTCCTAGATCAAATAAAATAGCGATAAAACTCCGAATAAAAATCTTGTTTGATTTTAATATTAAATCTCCGATATTTCTTTATTTTGAGGAAGTCATTTTATCCTCTCTCTTTTATTTTTATAAAAGAAATATTCAAGAGAAAAAATAATTAAAATCAAACGATCCTCTTTTCAAAATTCGAGAAAAACTCGAATATGAAAATAATGAAATCCCCAACTCTCTCCGCGGGTCCTTGAGTTGCGTAGAATTTCTAGGATCAAACAAAAATGCAATAAAATATGATATGCAATGATGATCTAATGTATAACATTCCAAATTAAAAATTTGGGATGTTACACACCCGCCAGCCACCTGTGTGCGAAGCACGTCGGTAGAACCAGTCTCATGAACGCGGTCATGTAATGTCGGTCTGGGCCGCTTCATCCAACAATACCGCCGAATCAAAGTAAGACATTGGTGGTAAGCAGTATAACTATTATCGCCCACAACTCATTGTGTTCTACTCGTGCATATAACATCTATGCATAGACCTGGCTCGGATGCCACTGTTGGTGAACATAGTATTTCAAAAAAATTCCTACGATCACGCAAGATCTATGTACGAGAAGCATAGCAACGAGCGGGGAGAGTGTGTCCATGTACCCTCGTAGACCGAAAGCGGAAGCGTTTAGTAAGACGGTTGATGTTGTCGAACGTCTTCACAATCCAACCGATCCAAGTACCGAACATACGACACCTCCGTGTTCAGCACACCTTCAGCACGATGACGTCCCTCGAGCTCTTGAACCAGTTGAGGACGAGGGAGAGTTCTATCAGCACGATGGCGTGGTGACGGTGATGATGAAGTTACCGGCGCAGGGCTTCGCCTAAGCACTACGACGATATGACGGAGGTGTGTAACTATGGAGGGGGGCACCGCACACGGCTGAGAGAAGACTTGGTGTCCCTTTGGGGTGCCCCCCTCCCATGTATATAAAGGAGGGGGAGGAGGAGGCCGCCCCCCTAGGGGCGCGCCAAGTGTGGGGAGTCCTACTAGGACTCCCAAGTCCTAGTAGGATTCCCTTTTCTTTTTTCCTTTTCCAGAGTAGCAAAAGGGGGAAAGAGAGAAGGAGTAGGAGAGGGAATGGGGGGGGGGGGCGCCGCCCCCACCCCTTGTCCAATTCGGATTGGAAGGGGGGGGGGTGTGCGCCACCTCCTATGGTCGGCCCTCTCTCCTCCACTAAGGCCCATTTTGGCCCATAACCTTCCGGGGGGGGGTCCGGTAACCTCACGGTACTCCGAAACTTATCCGATACTTCCCGAAACCATTCCGGTGTCCGAATGTAACCTTCCAATATATGAATCTTTACCTCTCAACCATTTCGGGACTCCTCGTCATGTCCATGATCTCATATGGGACTCCGAACAAACTTCGGTCATCAAATCACATAACTCTTAATACAAATCGTCATCGAACGTTAAGCGTGCGGACCCTACGGGTTCGAGAACTATGTAGACATGGCTGAGACACATCTCTGGTCAATAACCAATAGCGGAACCTGGATGCTCATATTGGCTCCTACATATTCTACGAAGATCTTTATCGGTCAAACCGCATAACAACATATATTGTTCCCTTTGTCATCGGTATGTTACTTGCCCGAGATTCGATCGTCGGTATCCTCATACCTAGTTCAATCTCGTTACCGGCAAGTCTCTTTACTCGTTCCTTAATGCATCATCCCGCAACTAACTCATTAGTCACATTGCTTGCAAGGCTTATAGTGATGTGCATTACCGAGAGGCCCAGAGATACCTCTCCGATACACGGAGTGACAAGTCCTAATCTCGATCTATGCCAACTCAACAAACACCTTCGGAGACACCTGTAGAGCATCTTTATAAGCACCCAGTTGCGTTGTGACATTTGATAGCACACAAGGTGTTCCTCCGGTATTTGGGAGTTGCATAATCTCATAGTCAGAGGAACATGTATAAGTCATGAAGAAAGCAATAGCAATAAAACTAAATGATCATTATGCTAAGCTAACGGATGGGTCTTGTCCATCACATCATTCTCCTAATGATGTGATACCGTTCGTCAAATGACAACACATGTCTATGGTCTGGAAACTTAACCATCTTCGATTAACGAGCTAGTCATGTAGAGGCATACTAGGGACACTCTGTTTCGTCTATGTATTCACACATTTACTAAGTTTCTGGTTAATACAATTCTAGCATGAATAATAAACATTTATCATGATATAAGGAAATATAATAACAACTTTATTATTGCCTCTAGGGCATATTTCCTTCAGGCAACTCATGGCATGAAGATGAGGACACCTATTGCGTAGATGAGGAAGAAGACGACGTCGACATTGCGGAGGAGCCATTCTTTATCGATGAGCTCACCCAAAGAGCCGATGCACAAAGGAGGAAGCAAAGCATTCACACGGGGTCATACAGATGCGGACATGTTGATTTGCGAGAGTTGGATGAAGATAGGTCAAGATCCCAGACCAATGCCGAGTAGAAGGATCAGGCATGCCTCTTCAATCTCTCTTCTTCTTCCTCCAGCGTCGGTGGGACCTCCGGCGGCCAGCGGCGCTGCTTCGCACGCCACGCTGCGAAGTGCTACCCCACCATTGGTGAGGTCATCTCTATCGCTCCACACCTCATGTTATTCTTTGCCGACTGTAGCCTCACGCCGCACCCGAACCATTCAACCCTCATACTCCTCTTCGTCTGCGACTCCACTGCCGCATCTTCCCCATTTCCAGGTTGTTCCCGTCCGGGGCCTCGACGTAGTCCATGGCCTTGGTGGATTCGGCGCGGTGTGGTCAACAAACGAGGATCACCGGAAGAGGACTATACGTGGATAGGCTGACATTGGGGACACACCAGGTGGATGAACGCACACATGCAACTGCCTCCTTATTACACGAAAAAATGCTTCCTCCCCCTGACAGGCGAGACTCACCAGGCACCAGCTATATCTTCACATGCAAGAAGTGCCTCCTTATTACGCGGGAAAACAATGCTTCCTTTCCCTGACAGCTGGGACCCATGAGCTACATTGGTCGCATGCAAGAAAGTGCCTCCTTATTAAGTTCTAAAAAAATGACCCCCTAACAGTTAGGACCCACCAAGTCGAAGCGTATATAACGTTATCTGTCTGGTTGCAAACATGTACGTACATACTGCTTGATCGGTCTCTCTGCCCCGATAAATCGTGGTCGAGTAAGGAGCAGCATGTCTCATAGTAGAGCACCCCATGTAGCATGTCACATAGTCTCGTCTATATCATGTACATGTACGTACAATCACGCTGCAAAAAAAGACCATGTACATACATGCATGATCTCAAACGTGTACAGGAACGGCGCCATGTTCGTCGGCTGCCAACCGGCTGGTTCAGAACGGAGGAAACATCGTCGTGTTCATCGGGAGCCAAGACACTGGGTCGGAATGTGTCCTGTTCATCAGGAGGCAACTAGGTTGGATGAAACAGCCGAAACGGGTCATGTTCATCGACCCCCACCAGCTCGGGGTCTGGCGCACCGCAAAACAAACAAAACGGAGTTCTCTTCGACCACCTACGGTTGAAACGGGGTCATGTTTATCAGGAGGGATCTGGCGTACCGCAGAACGGTCGAAACGGGGTCCTATTGATCGGGAGGGGTCTAGCGTCCCACAAAACAGAAGAAACAGACTTCTCTCCAACCGCCTACGGTCGAAACGGGCCCCTGTTCATCGGGAGGGGTGTGGCATACCGCAAAGTGGGACTCCATGGCCTACTGTTCATCCACCGTCGACTTCCTTCAGCCTCCACCGGCTACTATTCATCCACCATTGACTTTCTCCAGCCTCCACGGGGTCCTGTTCATCCACCCCAACCCGTTGGGGTGTGGCTTACCGCGGCACGGCCTCGGGGTCCTGTTCATCCAGCGCCAAACGCCTACACGGTTGGGGTCATGTTCATCCAACCCCCACCGGCTGGGGTGGGGCGTATGAGCGGGCAGAAGCAATGGGAACTATTTATCCACAGCCAACCAACCGGCTAGGTCAACTCACCACGTCTCATGCAAGGGGCTCGATCGATGCAAGTCTCAAGTTGTCCTACATGTATCGCATGCGCTGCAGCAATGGGCACTATTCATCAAGAGGCAACCACCCGGCTACGTCTCACACGGGGGCTCGATGCAACGCATACATCGATCGATCAGGTTGTCAGAAACGTGATTTCAAATCGGATTGGAGCTCCGATGGTAGGATCGCAAATCATAGAATCTTCACTATCAGGATCGTAGAAACATAGATTCTATGAAGTAAAATCGTAGAATCATAGAGGATAGTTTGGATCGTAAAGTCGTAGAATTGTATAACAGAATCGCGATTCTGACAATTGATCGCTCGAGTTTAGTTAGCAACAATGGAATCACTCTGGTTTAGTTACCAGCGAAGGGATCGCTCAGGTTTAGTTAGTAGCGAAGGGATCAATCGGCTTCAGTATGTAGCTAGTAGGATCCATCGCTCATGTTCAGTACGTAGTGCGAGGGATCGATAGATCGCTTGGGTTCAGTAAGCGAACACCCCTCTTGGGTTCAATTAGCGAACGCCTCACACACACGCGCAAACCACACTGCATGGCTCGGCCCCGACCACCCACCGATTGCCAACAGTAATTGGGGACTCTCTGAAATTTTTCTCGCCCTCACTTCTACCATGATTTTTTACGTCATGGACGGCCCAAAGAATGTCACGTAGGTGCGTCTCTGGCCCGCCCAGAACAAAAAGCCCATTTACTGTCATATGTTTTTGTCATAGGAGTAGGAGCCCACCACATCTATGATGATATGTGTTTTTGTCATAATTATCGTCATAGAAGTAGAAGTTTCACATCCATGACAAAAAGTTTTTGTTCGGACCATAATGTCATGAAAGTGTCTTTTTTTGTAGTGGATGTTGGATTTGCCATTTACAATGGAGAAAACATCTCTCTACTGGAGTTCAACTTGGGTTTTCTTCTTTGGGGACCAAATGGTCCGAAACGTCATTCTTTAGCTGATCATGAACTTGAAGACGGAATACAGTAGATATAATACAAAAACAAAATATGAATTGGTTTGATACATCACTTATAGTAGTGGTTTTCTTTCTTATACTAACGGATCTCATGAAAGTTTTGTTGAGTTTTGTGTGATTGAAGTTTTCAAGTCTTGGGTTATCTTACGATGCATGAAGGAAGGATGTAAGAGCCTAAGCTAGGGGATGCCCTGGCATCTCAAGCTATTATTCAAGTATGAGCAACCAACTAAGCTTGGGGATGCCCCCGAGTGGCATCCCCGCTTTCTTCCAACAACTATCGGTATTTTACTCGAGACTATATTTTTATTCGTCACATGATATGTGTTTTGCTTGGAGCGTCTTGTATGATATGTGTCTTTGCTTGTTTTATTTTGTGTTTTAAGTCAACAATGCTGGCTGGACACACTTATTTGAGAGAGCCAAAATTATATCATGACTTGTTAGAATTGCTCTCTGTGCTTCACTTAAATCTTTTATGAGCTAGGACTTGCTCTAGTGCTTCACTTATATCTTTTTTAGCATGATGTGCTTTCTTATTTTTGAAGAAATGCTCTCTTGCTTCACTTAGATTTGTTTGAGAGTTAGTAAAATTATGAAGAAATTCTCTCTTGCTTCACTTAAATTATTTTTAGAGAAAGAAAAATGGTTATGATCACGATCTTCACTTATACTTGTTTGAGCTTATGAAAAGCAACACATGAAAATTAGTCCCAAAGTGATAGATATCCAAGAAGGATAAAGTAAAAAAATTTCATGGAGATCATTGGACAAAATAAACTTGATTCTTAGTAATAGTTTTGAGATATGATGATGTGATACGTGAGTTATGTTGATGAGTAATTGTGCTTTAGTAAGAATATTGGTGTTAATGTTCATGATTCCCTATGCATATACGAAAGTCAATAATCATGCAATGAAAATTATATCCTACTTGTGGAGCATTATTCAGTGTTACTTATGCTTAATGCTTGCTTTATGAAATTATTCGTTTCTTGGTTTGTCGCTTCTCAACCTTTTTGTTAGCCTTCATTTTGCACCAAGTATGATCTCTACTTGTGCATCCAAAATCCTTTAAACCATTTTTGCCACATGAGTCCACTATATCTACCTATATGCGGTATTCTTTTGCCGTTCTAAGCAAATTTGTATGTGCCATCTCTAATTTTCAAAATAAACTTCTCTTTTGTGTGTTTGTTTCGCTCGCGGAACGGTAACGAGTGGCTAATATTTTCCATGCCGGATGTGTTATTCTCATGATGAGTGTTTATTCACTTGTCATTGCATGAGAGTAAGGCAAAGTTTTTAGAGATTCCCAGTCCCGAAATGCAAAAATGAATTTACTTTATGTTGTCAAATAATAAATTCCTTGGAAAGTGTTGGTATGGAAGGCACCTGTGGATACGGCTAGCCATGGAAAGTGAAAGTATGGTGGAAAAAGGAATAAACTTTGTTTTCTATTTGGGAACCGCCTATGGCATATCTAGCATGGAAAGTGTTCGTAGCTCTAAGTCGTTTTCGTTGGTGGGATGGATACACCTCCCAAAATGTTTTTATCTCAAATTTTTTGGTTTGAGCTCTGGCACCTCTACAAATCCCTACTTCCCTCTGTGAAGGGACTTTCTTTTACTTTATGTAATTTTTATTTTGAAATTTGAGTCTCCATCTTCTCTTACAAAAGCACCAACTAAGAGGCAATATTATCGTACTTAAGTATTGGGTATAGCTAATATTCGAGTGTGTTTCATGAATGGATCAATGTTTGAGAATGATGGGCTAGGGATAACTTGTTTTAGCATTGATATTTCGAAAGACATGGTTGCTTGTTGATATACTTGAGTATCTAAATTATTATATCAAAACTTGACTATTGCCTTAAATCACATAAAATTCCAAATGTCCATGCTATAAAGAAAAGAATATGTTATGACTTGATGAACAACACTCCACATCAAAAATTCTGTTTTTATCACTTACCTACTCGAGGCGAGTAGGAGTTAAGCTTGGGGATGCTGATACGTCTCCAACGTATCTATAATTTTTCATTGTTCCATGTTGTTTTATTATCAATCTTGGATGTTTTATAATCATTTTATAGTCATTTTATATCATTTTTTGGTACTAACCTATTGACATAGTGCAAGTGCCAGTTGCAGTTTTTTCCATGTTTTTTACATCGCAGGAAATCAATATCAAATGGAGTCCAAATGCCACGAAATTCCACGATGATTTTTATGGGCCAGGAGAAAGGCAATGGGCCGTGGTTGCACCTGGGGGGTGCCCCGAGGGGGGCACAACCCACCAGGGCGCGCCAGGAGGCTCAGGCGCACCCTGGTGGGTTGTGCCCACCTCGGGTGCCCCGGACCGCCTGTTTGCTCGATAAATACCCCAAAAATACCAGAACCCTAGGGGAGTTGAGGAAATATTCATCCAGCCGCCGCAGAGTCCAGAACCACCAGATCCAATCTCGACACCATCACGGAGGGGTTCGCCACTTCCATTGGTGCCTCTCCGATGATGCGTGAGTAGTTCTATGTAGACCTTCGGGTCCGTAGTTAGTAGCTAGATGGATTTCTCTCTCTCTCTCGCTGAATTCTCAATACAATGGTCTCTTGGAGATCCATATGATGTAACTCTTTTGCGGTGTGTTTGTTGGGATCTAATGAACTTCGAGTTTATGATCAGTTATATCTTTTTATATCCATGTAAGTTATTTGAGTTTCTTTGATCTCTTATATGCATGATCTCTTATAGCCTTGTATTTCTTCTCCGATATTTTGGTTTTGTTTGGCCAACTTAATCTATTTATCTTGCAATGGGAAGAGGTGCCCGGTGGTGGGTTCGATCTTACGGTGCTTGATCCCAGTGATAGAAGGGGAACCGACACGTATGTATCGTTGCTACTAAGGATAAAAAAGACAAGATCTATATCTACCGCCATATAGATAAATGGATCTTGTCTACATCATGTCATCATTCTTATTGCATTACTCTGTTTTTCCATGAACTTAATACACTAGATGCATGCTGGATAGCGGTCGATGTGTGGAGTAATAGTAGTAGATGCAGGCAGGAGTCGGTCTACTAATCTTGGACGTGATGCCTATGTAATGATCATTGCCCGGATATCATCATGATTATTTGAAGTTCTATCAATTGCCCAACAGTAATTTGTTTACCCACCGTTTGCTATTTTTCTCGAGGGAAGCCACTAGTGAAACCTACGGCCCCCGGGTCTTCTTTCTCATATATTTTCCTTGCGATCTATTTTCCCTTTGCATTTTTATTCAGATCTATTAATGCAAAAATACAAAAATACCTCGCTGCATTTTATTTCTATTTATTTTATTTGGCGTTCGATCTATCAATCTACTACAATTTATCTCATGTCCGTTTGCCAATTACTCGCGCCGTTACCTGAAAGGGATTGACAACCCCTTTAACACGTCGGGTTGCAAGGTGTTGTTGTTTGTGTGCAGGAGCTGTTTGTGTTGTGTTGCTTGGTTCTCCTACTGGTTCAATACCTTGGTTTCATAACTGAGGGAAATACTCTACCGTCACTGTGCTACATCATCCCTCCCTCTCCGGGGAAATACCGACGTAGTTCCAGCTACCATCATAGCACCCCTCTTCGTGCATGCTCATCTCAGCACCCCTCTTCATGCATGCTCCTAGTGTATTTGTGTTAACCTACTAGTGTCGACTCATGCACCCTTCATGCACTCTGCCAAACACCCAAAAGTGGGTCGAGAAGAGAACTTTTGCTCCCATCCCATGCACCCTTCATACACCCTGCCTAACAATGATTCGTGCTTCATATGGTTCATGTTCCGTCGAGTAGTGTAGCACCGTACTCTCTGTGCGCTGTAGACCTAGTTCTATTAACATTGATCTCACTATTCATTCTCGACCGGACAGACAAAAAAGGGGTATGTTACATTACTATTCATATAGTTGACATGCGCACAACATCATTTTATATCATCATATCTTATTACACTAGCAACAAGATTATGTAGTACTAATGTATGAACCACTGCACACATGCCTAGTAGTAGAAGCACTATGTAAGTTCAAGTGGCTGTCGTGTTTCACACTCCTCCGTCGTAAGAGTGGAAAGGCTTGTTGTAATCATTTTTTTCTTCTGAAACATTGGACACGCTCTACCGTGCGGATCCTCCTCGACGGTCGTCAGGATATGATAACCCACAAGTATAGGGGATCGCAACATTTTTCGGGGGTAAAGTATTCAACCCAAATTTATTGATTCAACACAAGGGGAGCCAAAGAAAATTTGCAAGTATTAGCAGCTGAGTTGTCAATTCAACCACACCTTGAGATTAATTATCTGCAGCAAAGTGATTAGTAGAAAATTAGTATGATAATTTTGATAGTAGTAGCAACGGCAATACTAACAGTAACAGTGATAGCAATAATTTTGTAGCAACTGTAACAGTAACAATGGCAGTAGTAACTTAGCAAGAACAATATTAGAGAAATTCGTAGGCATTGGATCAGTGAATTAGTTGATGGTATTCATCATATAATAGTCATAAGCTAGGGCGATACGACACTAGCTCTAGTTCATAAATATAATGTAGGCATGTATTCCGTAAATAGTCATACCTGCTTATGGAAAGAACTTGCATGACATCTTTTGTCCTACCCTCCCGTGGCAGCAGGGTCAATATGGAAACTAAGGGATATTAAGGCCTCCTTTTAATTGAGAACCGGAACAAAGCATTAACACATAGTGAATACATGAACTCCTCAAACTACGGTAATCACCAGGAAGTGTCCCGACTTCTGTCACTCCAGGGTTGCCGGATCATAACACATAGTAGGTGACTATAACTTGCAAGATCGGATCTAGAACATAGATATAATGATGCTAACATAAACTGTTCAGATCTAAAATCATGGCACCTGGGCCCAAAGTGACAAGCATTAAGCATGGCAAAGTCATAGCATCATCAATCTCAAAACATAGTGGATACTGTTGGGAATCGTAGCAGAAATTTAAAATTTTCTACGCATCACCAAGATCAATCTATGGAGTCATCTAGCAACGAGAGAGATGAGTGCATCTACATACCCTTGTAGATCGCGAGCGGAAGCGTTCAAGAGAACGAGGTTGATGGAGTCGTACTCGTCGTGATCCAAATCACCGATGATCCTAGCGCCGAACGGACGGCACCTTCGCGTTCAACACACGTACGATTGGGAGAGACGTCTCCTCCTTCTTGATCTAGCAAGGGGAAGGAGAGGTTGATGGAGATCCAGCAGCACGACGGCGTGGTGGTGGAAGCAGCGGCGATCTCGGCAGGGCTTCGCCAAGCTCAGCGAGAGGGAGAGGTGTTACGGGGGGAGAGGGAGGCGCCAGGGGCTTGGGTGCACAGCCCTCCCTCCCCCCTTTATATAGGGGCCCTGGGGGGGGGGGGCGCTGGCCCCTGCAGATCCCATCTCAAGGGGGGGGGGGCGCCGGCCAAGGGGGAACTTGCCCCCCAAGTCAGGTGGGGCACCCCCACCCCCAGGGTTTCCAACCCTAGGCGCAGGGGGAGGCCCATGGGGGGTGCACCAGCCCACCAGGGGCTGGTTCCCTTCCCACCTCAGCCCATGGGGCCCTCCGGGATAGGTGGCCCCACCCGGTGGACCCCCGGGACCCTTCCGGTGGTCCCGGTACAATACCGGTGACCCTCGAAACTTTCCCGGTGGCCGAAACTGGACTTCCTATATACAAATCTTTACCTTCGGACCATTCCGGAACTCCTCGTGATGTCCGGGATCTCATCCGGGACTCCGAACAACTTTTGGGTTACCGCGTACTAATATCTCTACAACCCTAGCGTCACTGAACCTTAAGTGTGTAGACCCTACGGGTTCGGAGACACGCAGACATGACCGAGACGACTCTCCGGTCAATAACCAACAGCAGGATCTGGATACCCATGTTGGCTCCCACATGCTCCTCGATGATCTCATCGGATGCACCACGATGTCGAGGATTCAAGTAATCCCGTATACAATTCCCTTTGTCAATCGGTACGTTACTTGCCCTAGATTCGATCATCGGTATCCCAATACCTCGTTCAATCTCGTTACCGACAAGTCACTTTACTCGTACCGTAATGCATGATCCCGTGACCAATCACTTGGTCACATTGAGCTCATTATGATGATGCATTACCGAGTGGGCCCAGAGATACCTCTCCATCATACGGAGTGACAAATCCCAGTCTCGATCTGTGCCAACCCAACAGACACTTTCGGAGATACCTGTAGTGCACCTTTATGGCCACCCAGTTACGTTGTGACGTTTGGTACACCCAAAGAATTCCTAAGGTATCCGGGAGTTGCACGATCTCATGGTCTAAGGAAATGATACTTGACATTAGAAAAGCTTTAGCAAACGAACTACACGATCTAGTGCAATGCTTAGGATTGGGTCTTGTCCATCACATCATTCTCCTAATGATGTGATCCCGTTATCAATGACATCCAATGTCCATGGTCAGGAAACCGTAACCATCTATTGATCAACGAGCTAGTCAACTAGAGGCTCACTAGGGACATGTTATGGTCTATGTGTTCACACATGTATTACGATTTCCGGATAACACAATTATAGCATGAACAATAGACAATTATCATGAACAAGGAAATATAATAATAACCATTTTATTATTGCCTCTAGGGCATATTTCCAACAGTCTCCAACTTGCACTAGAGTCAATAATCTAGTTACCTTGTGATGAATCGTACACCCATAGAGTTCTGGTGTTGATCATGTTTTGCCCGTGGAAGAGGTTTAGTCAACGGATCTGCGACATTCAAATCCGTATGTACTTTACAAATATCTATGTCTCCATTTTGAACATTTTCACGAATGGAGTTGAAGCGACGCTTGATGTGCCTAGTCTTCTTGTGAAACCTGGGCTCCTTGGCAAGGGCAATAGCTCCAGTGTTGTCACACAAGAGAGTCATCGGCCCCGATGCATTGGGAATAACTCGTAGGTCGGCAATGAACTCCTTCATCCAGATTGCTTCATGTGCTGCCTCTGAGGCTGCCATGTACTCCGCTTCACATGTAGATCCCGCCATGACGCTTTGCTTGCAACTGCACCAGCTGACTGCCCCACCATTCAAAATATACACGTATCCGGTTTGTGACTTAGAGTCATCCAGATCTGTGTCGAAGCTAGCATCGACGTAACCCTTTACGACGAGCTCTTCGTCACCTCCATAAACGAGAAACATATCCTTAGTCCTTTCAGGTACTTCAGGATGTTCTTGACCGCTGTCCAGTGTTCCATGCCGGGATTACTTTGGTACCTTCCTACCAAACTCACGGCAAGGTTTACATCAGGTCTGGTACACAGCATGGCATACATAATAGACCCTATGGCCGAGGCATAGGGGACGTCACTCATCTTTTCTCTATCTTCTGCCGTGGTCGGGCATTGAGCCGTGCTCAATCTCACACCTTGCATTACAGGCAGGAACCCCTTCTTGGACTGATCCATATTGAACTTGTTCAATATCTTGTCAAGGTATGTGCTTTGTGAAAGACCTATGAGGCGTCTCGATCTATCTCTATAGATCTTGATGCCTAATATGTAAGCAGCTTCTCCAAGGTCCTTCATTGAAAAACACTTATTCAAGTAGGCCTTTATACTTTCCAAGAATTCTATATCATTTCCCATCAATAGTATGTCATCCACATATAATATGAGAAATGCTACAAAGCTCCCACTCACTTTCTTGTAAACACAGGCTTCTCCATAAGTCTGTGTA
Organism: Triticum aestivum; assembly: GCF_018294505.1. NCBI lineage: Eukaryota > Viridiplantae > Streptophyta > Magnoliopsida > Poales > Poaceae > Triticum > Triticum aestivum. The sequence continues at coordinate 126,486,856 of NC_057799.1, forward strand.
AACCCAAACGCTTTGATCATCTCATCAAAGCAAATGTTCCAACTCCGAGATGCCTGCACCAGCCCATAGATTGAGCGCTGGAGCTTGCATACTTTGTCAGCATTCTTAGGATCGACAAAACCTTGCGGCTGCATCATATACAATTCTTCCTTAAGGAAGCCGTTAAGGAATGCCGTTTTGACGTCCATTTGCCATATTTCATAATTGTAGAATGCGGCAATTGCTAACATGATTCAGACGGACTTCAGCTTCGCTACGGGTGAGAAGGTCTCGTCGTAGTCAACTCCTTGAACTTGTCGATAACCCTTAGCGACAAGTCGAGCTTTATAGATGGTAACATTTCCATCCGCGTCCGTCTTCTTCTTAAAGATCCATTTATTTTCTATCGCTCGCCGATCATCGGGCAAGTCTGTCAAAGTCCACACTTTGTTTTCATACATGGATCCTATCTCGGATTGCATGGCTTCAAGCCATTTGTTGGAATCTGGACCCGTCATTGCTTCTTCATAGTTCGAAGGTTCACCGTTGTCCAACAACATGATTTCCAGGACAGGGTTGTCGTACCACTCTGGTGCGGAACGTGTCCTTGTGGACCTACGAAGTTCAGTGGTAACTTGATCATGATCGTCATCATTAACTTCCTCTCTAGTCGGTGCAGGCACCACAGAAACATTTTCTTGTACTGCGCTACTTTCCGGTTCGAGAGGGGTCATCTCATCAAGTTCCACTTTCCTCCCACTTACTTCTTTCGAGAGAAACTCTTTCTCCAGAAAGGACCCGTTCTTGGCAACGAAGATCTTGCCTTCGGATCTGAGGTAGAAGGTATACCCAATGGTTTCCTTAGGGTATCCTATGAAGACGCATTTTTCTGACTTGGGTTCGAGCTTTTCAGGTTGAAGTTTCTTGACATAAGCATCGCATCCCCAAACTTTAAGAAACGACAGCTTAGGTTTCTTTCCAAACCATAATTCATACGGTGTCGTGTCAACGGATTTCAACGGAGCCCTATTTAAAGTGAATGCGGCAGTCTCTAAAGCATAACCCCAGAATGATAGCGGTAGATCGGTAAGAGACATCATAGATTGCACCATATCCAATAGAGTGCGATTACGACATTCGGACACACCATTGCGCTGAGGTGTTCCAGGCAGCGTGAGTTGTGAAACAACTCCACATTTCCTTAAGTGTGTGCCAAATTCATGACTCAAATATTCCCCTCCATGATCTAATCGTAAGAACTTTATTTTCCTGTCACGTTGATTCTCAACCTCACTCTAAAATTCCTTGAACTTTTCAAAGGTCTCAGACTTGTGTTTCATTAAGTAGACATACCCATATCTACTCAAGTCATCTGTGAGGGTGAGAACATAATGATAGCCACCGCGAGCCTCAACGCTCATTGGACCGCACACATCAGTATGTATGATTTCCAATAAGTTGGTTGCTCGCTCCATTGTTCCGGAGAACGGAGTCTTGGTCATTTTGCCCATGAGGCATGGTTCGCACGTGTCAAATGATTCATAATCAAGAGACTCCAAAAGTCCATCTGCATGGAGTTTCTTCATGAGTTTGACACCAATGTGACCAAGGCGGCAGTGCCACAAGTATGTGGGACTATCATTATCAACCTTACATTTCTTGGTATTCACACTATGAATATGTGTAACATCACATTCGAGATTCATTAAGAATAAACCATTGACCAGCGGGGCATGACCATAAAACATATCTCTCATATAAATAGAACAACCATTATTCTCGGATTTAAATGAGTAGCCATCTCGCATTAAACGAGATCCAGATACAATGTTCATGCTCAAAGCTGGCACTAAATAACAATTATTGAGGTTTAAAACTAATCCCGTAGGTAAATGTAGAGGTAGCGTGCCGACGGCGATCACATCGACCTTGGAACCATTCCCGACTCGCATCGTCACCTCGTCCTTCGCCAGTCTCCGCTTATTCCGCAGCTCCTGCTCTGAGTTACAAATATGAGCAACTGCACTGGTATCAGATACCCAGGAGCTACAACAAGCGCTGTTTAGGTACACGTCAATAACATGTATATCACATATACCTTTGGTATTGCCGGCCTTCTTATCCGCTAAGTATTTGGGGAAGTTCCGCTTCCAGTGACCGTTTCCCTTGCAATAAAAGCACTCAGTCTCAGGCTTAGGTCCATTCTTTGTCTTCTTCCCGGCAGCTTGCTTACCGGGCGTGGCAACTCCCTTGCCGTCTTTCTTGAAGTTCTTCTTACCCTTGCCTTTCTTGAACTTAGTGGTTTTATTCACCATCAACACTTGATGTTCCTTTTTGATCTCCACCTCCGCTGATTTCAGCATTGAATATACCTCAGGAATGGTCTTTTCCATCCCCTGCATATTGAAGTTCATCACAAAGATCTTGTAGCTAGGTGGCAGTGACTGAAGGATTCTGTCAACGACCGCGTCATCCGGGAGATTAACTCCCAGCTGAGACAAGCGGTTGTGCAACCCAGACATTTTGAGTATGTGTTCGCTGACGGAACTATTCTCCTCCATCTTACAACTGTAGAACTTGTCGGAGACTTCATATCTCTCGACCCGGGCATGAGCTTGGAAAACCATTTTCAGCTCTTGGAACATCTCATATGCTCCGTGCTGCTCAAAACGCTTTTGGAGCCCCGGTTCTAAGCTGTAAAGCATGCCGCACTGAACCAGGGAGTAATCATCACTACGCGACTGCCAGGCGTTCAGAACGTCTTGAGTTGCTGGGAAAACAGGTGCATCACCTAGCGGTGCTTCAAGGACATATGCTTTCTTGGCAGCTATGAGGATAATCCTCAGGTTACGGACCCAGTCCGTGTAGTTGCTACCATCGTCTTTCAGCTTGGTTTTCTCTAGGAACGCGTTGAAGTTGAGGGCAACATTAGCGTGGGCCATTTGATCTACAAGACATATTGTAAAGATTTTTAGACTAAGTTCATGATAATTAAGTTCATCTAATCAAATTATTAACGAACTCCCACTCAGACAGACATCCCTCTAGTCATCTAAGTGTTACATGATCCGAGTCAACTAGGCCGTGTCCGATCATCACGTGAGACGGACTAGTCATCATCGGTGAACATCTTCATGTTGATCGTATCTGCTATACGACTCATGTTCGACCTTTCGGTCTCTTGTGTTCCGAGGCCATGTCTGTACATGCTAGGCTCGTCAAGTCAACCTAAGTGTATTGCGTGTGTAAATCTGGCTTACACCCGTTGTATGCGAACGTTAGAACCTATCACACCCGATCATCACGTGGTGCTTCGGAACAACGAACCTTCGCAACGGTGCACAGTTAGGGGGAACACTTTCTTGAAATTTTAGCGAGGGATCATCTTATTTATGCTACCGTCGTTCTAAGCAAATAAGATGTAAAACATGATAAACATCACATGCAATCAAATAGTGACATGATATGGCCAATATCATTTTGCTCCTTTTGATCTCCATCTTCGGGGCGCCATGTTCATCATCGTCACCGGCATGACACCATGATCTCCATCATCGTGTCTTCATGAAGTTGTCTCGCCAATTATTACTTCTACTACTATGGCTAACGGTTAGCAATAAAGTAAAGTAATTACATGGCGTTTCAGTTGACACGCAGGTCATAAATAAATTAAGACAACTCCTAGGCTCCTGCCGGTTGTCATACTCATCGACATGCAAGTCGTGATTCCTATTACAAGAACATGATCAATCTCATACATCACATATATCATTCATCACATCCTTCTGGCCATATCACATCACATGACACTTGCTGCAAAAACAAGTTAGACGTCCTCTAATTGTTGTTGCAAACTTTTACGTGGCTGCTATAGGTTTCTAGCAAGAACGATTCTTACCTACGCCAAAACCACAACGTGATATGCCAATTTCTATTTACCCTTCATAAGGACCCTTTTCATCGAATCCGATCCGACTAAAGTGGGAGAGACAGACACCCGCTAGCCACCTTATGCAACTAGTGCATGTCAGTCGGTGGAACCTGTCTCACGTAAGCGTACGTGTAAGGTCGGTCCGGGCCGCTTCATCCCACGATGCCGCCGAATCAAGATAAGACTAGTAACGGCAAGTAAATTGACAAAATCAACGCCCACAACAACTTGTGTTCTACTCGTGCATAGAAACTACGCATAGACCTAGCTCATGATGCCACTGTTGGGGATCGTAGCAGAAATTTAAAATTTTCTACGCATCACCAAGATCAATCTATGGAGTCATCTAGCAACGAGAGAGAGGAGTGCATCTACATACCCTTGTAGATCGCGAGCGGAAGCGTTCAAGAGAACGGGGTTGATGGAGTCGTACTCGTCGTGATCCAAATCACCAATGATCCTAGCGCCGAACGGACAGCACCTCCGCGTTCAACACACGTACGGTTGGGAGAGATGTCTCCTCCTTCTTGATCCAGCAAGGGGAAGGAGAGGTTGATGGAGATCCAGCAGCACGACGGCGTGGTGGTGGAAGCAGCGGGGATCTCGGCAGGGCTTCGCCAAGCTCAGCGAGAGGGAGAGGTGTTACGGGGGGAGAGGGAGGCGCCAGGGGCTTGGGTGCGCAGCCCTCCCTCCCCCCTTTATATAGGGGCCCTGGGGGGGCGCCGGCCCCTGGAGATCCCCATCTCAAGGGGGGGGGGGGTCGGCGGCCAAGGGGGAACTTGCCCCCCAAGTCAGGTGGGGCGCCCCCACCCCCAGGGTTTCCAACCCTAGGCGCAGGGGGAGGCCCATGGGGGGGCGCACCAGCCCACCAGGGGCTGGTTCCCTTCCCACTTCAGCCCATGGGGCCCTCCGGGATAGGTGGCCCCACCCGGTGGACCCCCGGGACCCTTCCGGTGGTCCCGGTACAATACCGGTGACCCCCGAAACTTTCCCGGTGGCCGAAACTGGACTTCCTATATACAAATCTTTACCTCCGGACCATTCCGGAACTCCTCGTGATGTCCGGGATCTCATCTAGGACTCCGAACAACTGTCGGGTTACCGCATACTAATATCTCTACAACCCTAGCGTCACCGAACCTTAAGTGTGTAGACCCTACGGGTTCGGGAGACACGCAGACATGACCGAGACGACTCTCCGGTCAATAACCAACAGCGGGATCTGGATACCCATGTTGGCTCCCACATGCTCCTCGATGATCTCATCGGATGAACCACGATGTCGAGGATTCAAGTAATCCCGTATACAATTCCCTTTGTCAATCGGTACGTTACTTGCCCGAGATTCGATCGTCGGTATCCCAATACCTCGTTCAATCTCGTTACCGACAAGTCACTTTACTCGTACCGTAATGCATGATCCCGTGACCAATCACTTGGTCACATTGAGCTCATTATGATGATGCATTACCGAGTGGGCCCAGAGATACCTCTCCGTCATACGGAGTGACAAATCCCAGTCTCGATCTGTGCCAACCCAACAGACACTTTCGGAGATACCTGTAGTGCACCTTTATGGCCACCCAGTTACGTTGTGACGTTTGGTACACCCAAAGCATTCCTATGGTATCCGGGAGTTGCACGATCTCATGGTCTAAGGAAATGATACTTGACATTAGAAAAGCTTTAGCAAATGAACTACACGATCTAGTGCTATGCTTAGGATTGGGTCTTGTCCATCACATCATTCTCCTAATGATGTGATCCCGTTATCAATGACATCCAATGTCCATGGTCAGGAAACCGTAACCATCTATTGATCAACGAGCTAGTCAACTAGAGGCTCACTAGGGACATGTTATGGTCTATGTGTTCACACATGTATTACGATTTCCGGATAACACAATTATAGCATGAACAATAGACAATTATCATGAACAAGGAAATATAATAATAACCATTTTATTATTGCCTCTAGGGCATATTTCCAAGAGATACTAGGGATCAAGCCCTAACAAAACTAACTCGATTACATGATGAATCTCATCCAACTCCTCACCAACCAGTGAGCCTACAAAGGAATTAATCACTCCCAGTGGGGAGCATTGTGGAATTGGCGATGGACAAGGGTTGGTGATGACGAAGATCGAAGATCCCCCTCTCCGGAGCCCCAAACGGACTCCAGATCTGGCCTCCCAATGAAGAACAGGAGGTGGCGACGACTCCGTCTCGTGAAATGTGATAATTCTTTCTCCCTGATTTTTTTCTCCGAATATGAATTTATAGTGTGAGGGTTGAGGTCAGCGGGGCCACCAGGTGGGGACAACCCACCTGGGCATGCCAAGAGGGGGCGCACCCTGGTGGGTTGTGCCCACCCAGGTGCCCCCCTTCGGTGGTTCTTGGCTCCAGAAATTCTCTTTATTTGTATAAAAAATCCTCGCAAAGTTTCGTTCCAATCCGAGAACTTTTATTTCTGCACAAAAAACAACACCAAGGTAGTTCTGCTGAAAACAGCGTCAGTCCGGGTTAGCTTCATTCAAATCATGCAAATTAGAGTCCAAAATAAGAGGAAAAGCGTTAGAAAAAAATATATACGACGGAGACGTATCAACTCCCCCAAGCTTAAACCTTTGCTTGTCCTCAAGCAATTCAGTTGATAAACTGAAAGTGGAAAAGAAAAACTTTTACGAACTCTTTCCCTCTTGTTTACATAAATAAGCTTAAGTAGGACCCAGGTTTTCAGCCAAGATCATGACTAACCATATCGACAATAACTCTTAAAAATTATATTAACTCATATCAATGGCATAATCAACTAGCGAGCAATAATAAGATATCTCAAGTGACAACACTTTATCAAAACAACCATGATATAACAATGGTGTATCTCATTAGCCCTTTCTGAGACCGCAAAACATAAATACAGAGCACCTCCAAAGTTCAAGCAGCGACTAAACATTGTAATTCATGGTAGAAAAGATCCAATCATGATGCACTCAACATTAGCTACACACAATGCATGAGGATGGCAATAGTGCTCTCAGGGTCTGGCGCTCATTTGAGAAGGTGATGACACAACATAAAAGTAAATAGATAGTCCCTTCGCAGAGGGAAGCAGTGATTTACAACGGTGCCAGAGCTCAAGTTTTAAAACAGAGGTAAATGAAATTTTGAGAAATGCATCCTTCGTATTTACTTCGCGACCATTAGTTATCGGTATCTTCCATGCTAAACATGTTAGTGGCGGTTGCCAAGCGATAAAAGTAAAGGTTTACTCCCCCTCCACCAACAATCACGCTCCACGGCTGGTCCGAAACAACGGGTACCATCCATACCAACAACAGTCCTGGGGGAGTTTTGTTTAATTATTTGCAATTTGAGTTCGGGACTAGGAATCCCTATTACCGCCCCTCTCGCACAAGGACGAGTGAATAAACACTCATCATGAGAAGAACCCGCTTAGCATGGAAGATACTGACTACCTCATGTCGCTCTATGAACAATCTAGGCACACAAAAATGATATTTATTTGAAGTTTTTACAGGTGGCACATGCAAATTTACTTAGGACGACAGGGTAATACCGCATATAGGTAGGTATGGTCGACTCATTTGGAATAACTCGGGTTTCAAGATTTTGATGCACAAGCATTATTCCCGCTTAGTATAGGTGAAGGCTAGCAATTAGGTTGGGAAGCAGCCAGTTAGAGAGTGAAAACGGTTATGAATATGCACTATGCGTAAGTAACATTGGATATTAGCATGAGTAGGATACGAACACCATGCACATAAATATCATAGAGGCTATGTTGGTTTTGATTCAACTACATGCATGAACATGTGCCAAGTCAAGCCACTCGAAAATTCAGAGGAGGATAGCATATCATCATACTACATCGCAATCATTTTAACGCTATGTTGACATCCAAGATAAATCATTATCCACTCCCAGATACTTAAGCATGGCATGCGGAACTATAATCTCTAATTGTCATTGCAAACATGTTTGATCATAATAGGCTGAATCATGGATACTAGGTTAAACATATTTACAAAATAGAACAAGTCAAGTTCATACCCGTTTCTCTCTGCCACAGCCAGTTCACCAAATATCGTCATTATTGCCTTTCACTTGCACGACCGAACGATATGAAAATGATAATAGTGCAAGAGTGCCGTGGACTAAGCTGGAATCTGCAAACATTTTATTCAAAAGGAGAAGACAAGGTAATTTGGGCTCTTTCTTAGATCAACAATAATGCATATGGGAGCCACTCAACATTTTCATCGTGGCCTTCTCCTCGGTATGACTCAATAAAAGAAAAAGAAATTCAGAGAAGCACACTGAAATATTTTTGGAGTTTTTGGTTTTCTGGAAGAAAACAAACTAAAGACAAATGAAAACAAAAACGTGAAAAACTATTTATATGGGAAAGCTCCCAACAAGCAAGAAGAAGAACAGGGAAATCTTTTTGGGTTTTCTTTTTAAATATTACATCTAACTACACTAGAAAGAAAAAACGAAAAGAAGCAAGCAACATTTTTTGGGGTTTTCTCCATGTTTTTCAAACGCACAAGAAGAAAGCAAGAAAATAAATTAAGCATGGATAATACAATGAAAAAGTGTGGACACCGACAAATGGAATGAAATGTGTGAACATGAATGTAATGTCGGTGGGCATACGCACTCCCCCAAGCTTAGGCTTTTGGCCTAGCTTGGTAATCACCACTCGAAGAAGCCATCAGGTCCCACGTTGAAGTGCTGGGGAGCGGGCACCTGAGGGTCCCACTCCTAAGGCTCCTCCACTGCTGCAGCCTGGTTGTTTCGGTAGGCGTCAATGTCCTCAGGCATGATCCTGTATTCGCCCCTAGCAATATAATCAAACAAAGCAGGTGCAAGCAAAGGAATAATATCACGGGTAATCATACTAAAGACAAGGTTGTAAGTAATATCAATAGTAATGTTCTCGCCATCAATAAACTGGTGATGTGCCATAGCCTGGCGATCTAAATAAACTTTGGGCAAACGATAATCATGTAGGCGTATCTGAACATTAAAGTGAGTCGCCAAGCGAGTAGCATAAACACCACCATGTATTTTACCCTTGGATCTGTTAATATGGAGGCGACGTGCCAGAATAGCTCCCAAGCTATAAGTGGTGTCACCGTAAAGTGCACACCGTAAGACAGCGAAGTCCGGGTGTCAGTGTACAAAAGTAGGGGCCTTTTCTATACCCCTTTACTTGTGCGCGGGCAGTCGTAGCCACGCCTGCGGCCGGGCTTAGCAGGGCAGAGGAAGGGAAGGTACAAGGCTGCCGAGGCAGCACTCAAGCCATAAGCATGAAGAGCAAAGGGGCAAGGTGGATTCCCCCGGCAAGACCCTTGCCGGGGCGGCCTACACAGCCCCGGCAAGAGCCTTGCGGGAGGGACTTGCCCAACACCAGCAAGGCTGCCACCTTTGAGCCTGAGAGTCCTAACACCATCGACAAACATCAAGACCAAGGCTCAGGGGTGCCTACATGATGGCATGCAGACCTTTGTGAAGACCAAATGCCTGCAAATCTAGATGGGAACCAGAAGATGAAGACCCCCGGCAAGATCCTTGCCAGGGACAGATGAAGACCCCCGGCAAGATCCTTGCCGGGATGGCCACGAGACCCCCGGCAAGATCCTTGCCGGGGACGCCCACAAGACCCCGGCAAGACCCTTTGAAAGTGCGTTATATCGACTAGAGGGGGGTGAATAGGCGATTTTTATAAATTCTTCACTGAGGAATTTGTGGGTGAGGAAATTCCTTAGCGAAGAACTACTTGCAGCGGAATAAGTACTCAAAATTATGCATAGAAGAACACAAGCATAGTCATCATGATGAAATGAAAACAAGCACAGAGTACAGAAAGTGTAAACACAGGATAACACAGGAGGAAGACAAACAGACTGAGGAAATTGAACTGAGGAAATTGAGAAAGTCCTCCGTCAAAGTCTTCAAACATAGATATGAACAATTGCACAACACAGGAATGAGGAAATGAAAGAGTTGAGGAAATAGAACCAGTTGGCTTGGTGAAGAAAATGATTTGGTAGACCAGTTCCAACTGCTGTCTCAGTTGTACGTCTGGTTGGAGCGGCTAGGTATTTAAACCTGAGGACACCCAGTCCCGGACACACAGTCCTCACCGTATTCTCCTTGAACTAAGGTCACACAGACCTCGTCCAATCACTCGTGGTAAGTCTTTAGGTGACTTCCGAACCTTCACAAACTCGGTCACTCGGCGATCCACAATTTCCTCTTGGATGCTCTAGACCATGACGCCTAACCGTCTGGAAGAAGCACAGTCTTCAAAGGTAACAAGCGTCGGATCCACGCAGGATCAATCTCTTCAGTGATGCTGAATCACTTTGGGTTTGTAGGTGTTTGGGTTTGGGGTTTTTCCTTACTTGATGATTTTCGCTCAAAGTCCTCGGAGGATGGGATGCTCTCAGATGACAAGTGTCGGTTTCTCTCGGAGCAGCCAACCAGCTAGTGGTTGTAGGGGGCGGCTATTTATAGCCTAGGGAGCAACCCGCATGATAAGACATAAATGCCCTTCAATGATATGACCGTTAGGTGGGTAGATATTTTGGGACAGCTGGCGCATAGCACAGCAATGGTCGGAAATTTGAAGTTCAAATTCCTCAGGGCTATCATGTTCCTCACTGTGTAGGCAATCCGCACTGGCGAATTCCTAACTCTCATTCAGAACAAATTCCTCAGAGACCAGAAGAACTTCGTCTCTGTCACTGAAGAATATGACTGAACTGTATGAGATTTCCAATGGCTTCACTCGAAGGGATTGGTAGGTGTACGATTTTGAGTTGAGCATCACATGGAAATTTTTCCTTAGTATTTCCTCGACCCCCTTTAACAGTATGGTGTTTCCTATGACTCAAGAAAGAGAAAATGAAACTACGAAAACAAAAGTCTTCACGCTTCATATTCCTCAAATGAATACCAAGTCTTCAAGGTCACACCAATTTCTTCACTTTCAAAGTCTTCAGAAATCCAAAGTCTTCAGTCGAAGAACTTCATTTTTAGGGGCCGGCTTTCTCTGTAAATATCAAACTCCTCATAGACTTATATATCTGTGTACACTCACAAACGCATTAGTCCCTTAACCTATAAGTCTTCAATACACCAAAATCACTAAGGGGCACTAGATGCACTTACAATCTCCCCCTTTTTGGTGATTGATGACAATATAGGCTAAGTTTTCAACGGGGATAAACATATGAAGTGTAAATACTGATATTGAGGAATTTGATTGCAAGATATAGAAGAACTCCCCCTGAAGATGTGCATAGTGAGGAATTTGCTTTTGAAGCAATGCACACTTGACGAGTTGAATCATGGAGACCTCCCCCTATATCTTGTAATTCATACACGCATTTGACATAATATATGAAGAATTTGAAATGCATGATGAAATATGGTGACTGATGTAATTCAGCATGCGTGCAATAACATTAACGAGGAATGCAGAAGAAACAGCAAAAGTATCAGGTCACCATAGAGTTTGAGTTTACAACTCGATCCAGCAAAGTCTTCAAAAGAACAAGAGTTGCAACTTAAAAAAACGCCCATTTAAGATAGACCCGCTTGAAGACTAACTCAAATTTCTCCCCCTTTGTCATCAAATGACCAAAAGGGTAGAAAATGAGGACTAACGCCCCTGAAGAATATCAAGGTGATGAAGGAGCATCAGCGTTGTTGGGGTCGGTTGTTGGAGTAGGGCCTGCAGCAGTGTCGTCCAAATCTTCATGTTCATCAGTGTCACGTGATGAAGAATAGGAGCTGGCCACCAAGGAAGGAACCTTGACCTTCTTGTACTTCTTCGGAGGAGGTGCAGCCCAGTCAAGATCGTCCTTGAGACCCATTGTCTTCAGATCTTCTTCACTATAGACTTGAGACAGAACAGCCCAGGTGCGGTTGAGGATTTAATGAAGGTAGTAGTGGTTTTTCTTCACTGCATTGTGGGTGGCAGTCATGTTGTGAAGAATTGGACCAAACTGATGCTTGACCCATTTATGATTGCGATCAACGTTCTGGTGAAGACTAAGGAGAAGCTCACGGTCAGTCATCACCTTGGGTGCTGTGCCTTGAGGATTTTGCTTGGGTGCGTTGGCGGCAGAGTCATGGGTGGCAGAGTCATCATTGGTGGAGTAGGATGCAGCCTTGCAAAATTGTCCATCCAATGGACGAATGCCTTCATCAATTACAGCAGTAGCCTTGCCCTTTTTATCAGCTGAGGAAAATGTCCATTTGAGGACTTCAATTGGGGGCAAGTAGTTGCAATGGTTCAGTGTATCAGCTTTATAGTTGATTGAAGACCTTGTCCTGATGAATCTCATAATCCAAGGTGCATAAGGCTTCAACTCAAATGGTGACATGGCGACATTAGCCAGAGTCCTCATGAAGAAATCATGGAAGTTGATGGGAATGCCATGAATGATATTGAAAAGCAGATTCTTCATGATGCCAACGACTTCTTCTTCATTTGAGTCGTGGCCCTTGATTGGACTCAATGTCTTCGTCAGAATGCGATAGACAGTCCGAGGCACATACAACAATTCCTTCACAAGGAATTTTGTTCTTGAGGTTTGACCTGGCTTCAAAGGCTTCATCAGCACTTGCATGTAGTGATCGGTTAGCTCAGGTTCATTGTAGACGCAACAAGCACCTTCAAGGGGCGGACTAATAGGTAAGGCATGAAGCAATTCAGTAGCTGGTGCCTTGTAGTGAGTGTTTTCAGACATCCAGTCCAGCACCCGTGAATTCACATCTTCAGAATTTCCGGTGATGTGCAGCGTTGCATAAAATTGAAGAATAAGTTCTTCATTCCAATCACATATGTCAGTGCAGAAATTTAACAGTCCAGCGTCGTGAAGAACACTGAGGACTGGCTCGAAGCACGGCAGAGATTCCATGTCCATGTGAGGAATGTGCTCATGATCGAAGACTTTGTCTTTGTCGAACAGCACCGAGGAATAGAAATTTGCCTGGCTGGCAGTCCAGAAACGCCTCTTCCTTATGCGAGCAGAGTCATAAGGGTTGTAATCAGTGAAGAATACATGCTCGCCAAAGAAGGCATCAGTCTTGATTTTTTGCTTCCTGGAGAATGGATCCTTTGGTTTGGGCAGAGGAGTGTCAGTGAGTTGCATCACAACCTCAGGAATCGCAATCTCAGGTTCTTCAGGCTGAGGAATTTCTGGTTCCTCTTCAGTGGCAGCCTAGTTCTTGAATTCTTCATTTTCAGTTTCTTCAGCACTAGCGGCTGGAATGTCTTCATGAGCTTCATCAGATCCCATTTGAACTGTAGTGACTGGGGACTGAGGAATTTGCTGCAGTGGAGTGAAGAGTGGAGAATTGGGGTGCTGACTTTCCCAAAAGTCATCATTCATCACAGGTGTGGTACAGCCAATGTCCACATCTTCATCTTCAATTTCTTCAACGCCGGCCTCTTCAGCAGTAAACTGAGGCACAGGCGAGGAAACAACTGGGGTTGAAGGGATCTCATCCACTTCAATTTCTTCATCCATCTGCTCTGACGTAGCAGCAGAAGGAGTTTCTTCATCAGATCCGCTAGGGATCACATATTCTTCATCAAAAGGAACAAGGTCCTTTGATGGCATGGTTGAGATTGGAACAACATCAATCGGGTTTGCAAAAGAGCTGGTCATAGGCTTCATTTTCTTCGGAGTAGAAGAATCTGAAGAAGGTGATGCTTTCCTTTTCTTCACTGCTGCACGCTCTGCAGCCTTGGTCTTCTTCACATCTGATGCAGATGGAAGGATTGGAGTTGGAGTAGGCGCAGGTGGAGCAGAGGAATTTGGTGCAGTTTCTTCAGGCACAACTGATGCAGTTGCCCTGACCTCTTCATTTTCTTCAGGCGCACCACAAGTGGGTGCCCTGGGAATTTCATCAGCGGCTGGAATGCAGTCATCAGCCCTGGAACTCACATTATCTTCAGCAGCCTGATTGTCATCAGCGGTGCTGGCATGTTCTTCACTTTGCTGAGCAGATGCTTCAGCCGGAGTGACTTCAATATGCATAGGGGCAGCGGCACTTGAAGTGAGTGTCTTTGTCAGATTGACGAACCTGACCTTGGCTCCTTTCCAATCAGCATAGTAAGCGTTGAAATCATCGCTGAGGACTTTGATTTCAGACTGGAGCTTTATGAGTTCATCAGTTGTCATAGAGACAACGTTGTTCTTCAGAAACTTCTCCTTCCTGTACTGTGCTTTCTTGAGTTGCCTGGCCTTCTCATATTTCCATTTTTCTTCACTGATGAAATGGGTCAGCATGTGACTTTGGCCAGGTGTCAACTTGAAATCAGGCATAGGAGTGTTTGGGTCCTTGTGCCAGAGATCAATATAGTCGAGGATCAGCTTTGGATCCAAAAGCAGTGGCACTTCTGTGCCCTTGGCTCTAGCGGCCCTGACTTGCCTGTCTCTGATGATCTTAGCAAGTTCTTTATCATCAGCTTCATTATCTTCAGACGGTACTTGGAAGGCGACCTGCTTCTTCTGAGGACTTGGGCGAGAGCCTCGTCCTGCAGTGGTCTTAGTCTTCAGCAGAGAGGGTCCTGTTAAAGAATATGGTGCAGCTGAGGAACTAGCTGAAGCTCCTGAGGCAATGGAGATGCCTGTAGTCCTTTGGCATGTGGCAAGATGCACAGGTGCTGAGGATTTTGTCGGAGCAGCTGAGGACTTTGGAGGAGCAGGAGCGGCTTGAGGAATTGGCCGTGAGGGCTTAGCTGAGGAAATTGGCTGTGAGGGCATTGAAGAAGAGGCACTTGGCTTGTGCGCAGGCTTCTTTGCCATGGTTTTCTTCGGCCTTACAGAGGCCTCAGCAGCAGCAGCAGTGGAATCTTCGTTGAATTTCCTCACTGCATCTTTTGCCTGTTTGGCCAACTTGGCATGGCGCTTGGCCCATTCGTCAGGAAAATCCTCACCGCGCTTGATGCTAGTGGGATCTGCCTCTTGGCCAGGTGCCAATGGAGGTCTTGAGCATGGAGGAGTAACAGCGAATTTCTTCATGTATTTTGGAGTCACATACTTGTACTCCCTCCACTCTTTTGCCCATCTCCTTTCTATCCTCTAAATGCGCACCTTGCGCTGATTTTTATCTTCCTCAGGGGGTGTGCAGTACCCAGCATAAATGTCCTCAGGGATTTCAAAGGCAGTATTGACCTCAGGCCTCTTTCCTCCTTTTTGTGGCCTCTTTTCATTAGCCATTTTCTTTAGTTGAGGAATTTGAACAATTGAACTCTCTGAAGAAGTATGCAAATTTTCTTCAAGGAACGCTGCAAATGAGTTAAGTTGATGAGAACCTAGTGATTCAGCAGCGGACATGAGTACCTGTGAACAGAGTATAGTTGCGAGGAATTTGGAGAGGTCATATGCGTTCTCAGAAGGTTTTTCAATAAGAACAAGTTTGAGGAATTTGACCAGATGAGTCTTGAAGAATTTCACTAAGCGTTCTTTGTCTTAGGTTCCAGAGTTGTATAGATCGAAGATCCACACAATTGGGGAATCTTGAAGAAAAGTGATGCTTAGAGAAACGAATCAAGAGCAGATGACGTGTGAGGTGTTTAGTGTGTGAGGATTTGAAGAAAAACACCTTTGAAGATTTTGTAGTAAACATTTGAATGAAAGTGGGTAGTAAAAGTAACTTTTAATTACCCTGAACGAAGAACACGACGAACTGGGATGTGGAGAAGTGAAGCTCGTCTGTGCAGATCTTCCACGCCCTAACTTGGCGGAGGAAGACGGCTACGGCGGCGGCGGAGTGAAGATTTCCGCGGCCGGCGTGAGTACGGTGGCGACGAGGTCGAGGCAGTGAAGCTCTTCCTCACTGGCGACGATGATGTAGCGGCGGCGCTAGGGTTTGAGAAGCTCGAGCTTGGAGAGAGGTCGGGCGGAGTAAAGGAAGTGAGGAAGGGGAGAGGGGGTATTTATAGCCACGGTGAAAAACGGTTCGCCCGAAGAAATTGGACGAACGTGCCCCTGACCCTTCTCACTCGCATGACATGTGTCACCCACGTACTGAGAAGTGGAGATCGTGTTAGATCGTGGGTGAATAGATAAGTATATCGTGGGAAGCGGAACGGTTTGAGCAGCAAAGCCGAAAATTTGGATAAGATAAGTTAAAAGTTCCGTTCGCAAATTCTTCAGCTCACAAGGATGCAGTGAAGATTTTGAATGAGTTTCAAATAGAACGCACATGAAGAATTTGTGAATAGATTGGGTAGAGTATAGCATAGAGGGGGAAGGGTCCGATCACATTCACTTAGCAGAAAAACCAACTTGAAGAATTAGCCATAAGTGAATGCTGTAGAGGACATAAACTCATATATATATATATATATATATATATATATATATATATATATATATATATATATATATATATATATATATATATATATATAGCCAATGAAGAGAAATGACGGAAACAGTGAAGATTTTGCAAAGTTGAAGAATATGAACAACTGAGGAATTTCAAAACTGAGGAAAAACTCAAATTGAAGATTTCAACTTTTGTGGTGGCGTGACCCACCGTATAAGAATGATGATTTCAGACACCGCGTACAATTGTCGTAGGGTTCTGAGAAGCAAATTCTTCATTAATTTCTTCACACTTAGAGTGTTATTCTTCATTGATTGGAGAAAAAACGTTTCTTCATGTGTTGCACATCTAAGTCATCAATTTTGCATAAGTGTTAGGATGAGTGTCCTTTTCAAAGAACATTCGAACATTCTAAGATATTTAGCTCACACCGCAACTTGCTAAATCTTTTCTCATCCAAGGGCTTTGTGAAGATATCGGCTAGCTATTCTTCAGTCTTCACATGCTCAATAGAAATGTCGCCCTTCAACACATGATCGCGAAGAAAATGATGACGAATCTGAATGTGCTTTGTCTTTGAGTGCTGAACTGGGTTGTGAGCAATCTTGATGGCACTCTCATTGTCACAGAAGAGAGGCACATTCTTCACGTTGAGGCCGTAGTCTTGAGAGTTTGCTTCATCCACAACAATTGAGCACAGCAAGAACCAACAGCAATGTACTCAGCTTTAGCAGTAGACAGTGATACGCAGTTCTGTTTCTTCGAGGACCAACAGACCAAAGATCGTCCGAGGAAATGACATGTACCAGATGTTGACTTGCGATCCACATGATCACCAGCATAGTCATAGTCAGAATATCCAATGAGATCAAAAGCCGAGCCCTTGGGGTACCATAACCCTAGTGTTGGTGTGTGAGCTAGATATCGAAGAATATGCTTCACAGCCTTATGGTGTGATTCCTTCGGTGTAGCTTGAAATCGGGCACACATGCAAACACTAAGCATAATATCTGGCCTAGATGCACATAAGTACAATAAAGAACCAATCATGGAGCGGTATACCTTCTGAGCGAAGTCAATACCATTTTCATCTATGCACAGATGGCCATTTGTGGGCATAGGAATTTTGACGCCTTTGCAATCTTGCATGCCGAATTTCCTCAGTACATCCTTGAGGTATTTCTCCTGAGATATGAATATGCCATTGCGCTGTTGACGAATTTGAAGACCTAAGAAGAATTTCAACTCTCCCATCATAGACATTTGATATTCTTCACTCATCATATAGGAAAATTCATCACTATAACGTTGGTCAGTACAGCCAAAGATGATGTCATCAACATATATTTGGCATACAAACAATTCATCATCATATGATTTAGTGAAAAGAGTAGGGTCGAGTGAACCGGGTTTGAAGCCTTTCTTCATGAGGAATTCCTTCAAAGTATCATACCATGCCCGAGGGGCCTGCTTGAGGCCATAGAGGGCCTTATTTAGTCTGAAGACTTTGTCAGGATGCTTAGGATCTTCAAAACCTGGGACTTGAGCAACATATACTTCTTCCTCAAGCTTACCATTGAGGAATGCACTTTTCACACCCATTTGATATAAAGTGATATCATGATGGTTAGCATAAGCAAGTAATATGCGAATAGCTTCAAGTCTAGCAACAGGTGCAAAAGTTTAATCGAAATCAATTCCTTCAACCTGTGTGTAGCCTTGAGCTAATAGTCGTGCCTTATTCCTCACCACAAGGCCATTTTCATCTTGCTTGTTGCGGTAGATCCACTTTGTGCCAATGATATTGTGTTTGCGAGGATCTGGACGATTGACCAGTTCCCAAACGTTGTTGAGCTCGAACTGATGTAATTCTTCTTGCATGGCCTGAATCCACTCAGGCTCCAGAAATGCTTCATCTACCTTAGTGGGCTCTGAGATAGAGACAAAAGCATAGTGCCCACAAAAGTTAGATAAATGTGAAGCTTTTGAACGTGTGAGAGGACCTGGTGCTTCAATGTCATCGATGATCTTCTCAACTTGCACTTCTTTTGCAACGCGAGGATGAGTAGGTTGTCGTCGAGGAATTTGATCAGCATTTTCTTGAGCACCATTTTCTTCAGCAATTTCTTCAGGTGCATTAGCTCGACGTTCTTCACGTTCTGGAATGAATTCTTCAGCAGATTCTTCGGTAGGAATGAATCCTCAGTTGCCTTGAACTTGATAGTTTCCTCAGGTGCCGGTTCATCTATCACAGAGGGTAGGTGCTCTCTCTGCGAGCCATTAGGTTCATCGAACCGCACATCTACAGTTTCAACAACCTTGTGAAGAACGGTGTTGAAGACTCTGTAGGTGTGCGAGTCCTTTCCGTAACCAAGCATAAAACCTTCATGTGTTTTCGGTGCAAATTTAGCATTGTGATTAGGATCTCTAATCCAACATTTAACACCAAAGACTTTGAAATAACTCACATTGGGTTTCTTGTCAGTGAGGAGTTCATAGGCAGTCTTCTTGAAGAATTTGTTGATGATGTGGCACACTGTATATATTGCCTCAATCGAGAAGTGACGAGGCGTCTTGTACACATCAAGCATAGTGCGAGCCATGTCAACAAGAGTTCTGTTCTTGCGCTCCATGATGCCATTTTGCTGAGGAGTGTAAGGAGCAGATAACTCATGAGTAATACCAAGTTCATCAAGATAGTCATCAAGACCAGAATTCTTGAACTCAGTTCCATTGTCACTTCTGATGTGCTTGATCTTCACACCAAAGTTGGTTGAAGCCCTCGAGGAAAATCGTTTGAAGACTTCCTGCACTTCATGTTTGTAAGTAACAATGTGTACCCATGTGTAACGAGAGTAATCATCAACAATAACAAGCCCATAGAGAGATGCGTCATTTGTGACAGCTGAGTAATGGTTAGGACCAAAGAGGTCCATGTGAAGCAATTCGAATGGTCGAGTAGTGGTCATGATAGTCTTCGCTGGATGCTTAGCCTTGGTCATCTTTCCAGCTTCACAAGCTCCACATAGGTGATCCTTGAGGAATTTGACATTCTCAATGCCAATGACATGCTTCTTCTTCGCAAGCGTGTGCAAATTCCTCATGCCTGCATGACCAAGTCGTCGATGCCATAGCCATCCTTCTGAAGCTTTTGCAAGTAGGCACACGGCTGGTTGCGGTCCTGTAGAGAAATCAACAATATACAAGTCTCCTCTCCTAAAGCCTTCGAAGACTTTGGAATTGTCAGCTTCCATAACCACAACACAACGATACTTGCCAAAGACAACTACCATATCAAGATCACAAAGCATTGAGACAGACATGAGGTTGTATCCTAAGGACTCGACAAGCATGACTTTGTCCATGTGTCGATCCTTTGTGATCGCAACTTTACCTAGACCCAATACCTGACTTTTGCCTTTGTCAGCGAAGATGATATGCTTCAGATGCGATGGTGATAAGGGAGTATCAATCAATAGATTCTTGTCACCAGTCATGCGATTTGTACATCCCACTATCGAGGACCCACTCAGTGGCTTTGGGTTGATCATCCTGCAGATGAATTAGTGCAGCTTACGAACTTCATATACTTCATCAGTGAAGAATATGACATCAATTCATCAGATCAATTTCATCAAGCAATAGAATAGATAAAGTAGTATGAGGACGTGAGAAATGAAAGTTCATTTCTTCATGATTAGCCTGCGTCCTTTCAGGCACACTTCAGGTCTCCAGCAAATTCTTCAGATGTTCAAGTACGTCTGGAGACCTGACCCTGCAGAAGAGATTAGTTCTTTTTCTTCACCACCCACATCTGAAGGGGTGGCAAAGAGTTCATCACTCTGCGAGCTCCATATGAGAAAGGTGGCATAGGAGCCAATCCGTTTCGTTTCACATAAGAGAAGTTAGGGTAAGCATATGAATAAGCAGAGAAATTCTTCGAGGACTTATGAACATAATGATTAGAAGAATAATGCTCATATTCATAGCCCTTGGCTCCTCCCTGCAAAACAGAGTTGTTAGCACGATGATGTTCATATGAGGACTTTGATCCTCTTGAGGAATTTGATCCATGTGAGGAATTTGGTCCATATGAGGACTTGGATCCATATGAAGAATTTGGTCCCTATGAAGAATTTGATCTGGGGTTCCTATTCCTCACAGGTGGTGTCATGAGGACATTCACCTGAAGACTTTCAAGGCATCTTTTGGGAACCCAGATTTTCTTCATAGGAGAATCGTTCCTGCAGTTAGTGCCAACATATCTAGCAAATACTTCACCATTCTGATTTTTGAACAGTTTATAGTTGGAGTCAAATGACTCATCAGAAGAATGAGGAGATTCACATGTAAAGCCAGATAAGTTAGATGGATCAACTGGAGGTCCCTTTGCAGCAACCCATGAGGTTTCGGGATACTGCTCAGGCTTCCAATATGTACCATCCGTATTGAGTTTTCTCTCAAAGGCAATACCCTCTTTCCTAGGGTTTCTGTTGAGGATCTACTTTTTAAGCACATCACAAAGAGTCTGATGCCCTTTGAGACTTTTGTACATGCATGTCATGTACAATTCCTTCAGCCTTGCATCGTTAGTGATACTAGCAACCTCCTCAGATGAGGAATTAATGATTGCAGAGACAGTTGAGGAATTTGTAGCATTAGGAGCATTTGAACATTTAGGTGAAGAATTAGCAGATTCACGTTCAATGCATTTCAAACATGGAGGAACAAATTCTTCCTGAGCAGCGCTGATTTGTTGAGCAAGTAATGAATCGCGCTCCTTCTGAAGATCTTGATAACTCACTTTTAGCTTCTCTAGATCTTGCTTTCTTTGAAGAAATTCATAAGAAAGCTTCTCATGATCAGACAAAGAGTGTTATGATGACCTTGAAGGTTGTCATACCTAGTCTGAAGACTCTGAAGATTTTCAGTCAAGGTTTTAGTGCGATCCATTTCTTCACCCAACATATCATCACTCTTGTCTAGCATGTTTTGAACCTTTTCAAGGGCCCTTTGTTGTTTCACAGCAATCTTAGCAAGTTTCGAATAGCTAGGCTTAAGGTTTTCATCAGATTCATTTTCACTTGATTCAGATGAGGCATATTTGAGTACCTTGGCACCCTTTGCCATGAAGCAATAGGTGGGAGCGTAGTCATCATTGCCTTCATCAGCCTTGTTGGTGAGGTCATTTTCTTCAGAGTTGAAGATAGACTTGCTGACGAATGCAGCAGCGAGGGCTAGGCTCGCCACACCGGATTCGGAATCCTCAGATGCCTCCTCTTCCTCATTTTCTTCAGATTCAGCCTCAGAGTCCATTTCCTTGCTAATGAATGCCCGAGCCTTCTTGGAGCTACTCTTCTTGTGAGATGAAGACTTTGAGGATTTTAATGATGAAGATTTTGAGGATTTCTTCTTTTTCTTCGTATCATCAGAACTATAATCCTTGTATTTCTTCTTCTTTGATTCCTTTTCCCACTGAGGACAATCTTGAATGTAGTGTCCTGGTTTCTTGCATTTGTGACAAAGCCTCTTTTTGTAGTCACTGGATGAGGAACCATTGCTCCTTGAGGGTCTTCCAAAGCAACCACGTCTTGAGAGCTTCTGGAATTTCTTCACAAGCAGTGCTAGATCATGGCTCAGTTCTTCAGGATCACCAAGACTGCTTTCAGAGTCTTCATCTTCAGACTCAGAAACTGCCTTGGCCTTCAGTGCACGTGATCTGCCATAGCTCGAACCATAGAGATCTCTCTTTTCAGCAAGCTGGAACTCATGAGTGTTTAGCCTTTCGAGGATATCAGCGGGATCAAGTGACTTGTAATCAGCACGCTCTTGTATCATCAAGGCCAGAGTATCAAATGAGGAATCAAGCGATCTCAGCAGTTTCTTCACCACCTCATGGTTGGTGATGTCAGTGGCACCAAGTGCTTGAAGCTCATTTGAGATGTCAGTGAGGCGATCGAAGGTTTGTTGAACATTCTCATTGTCGATTCTTTTGAAGCAGTTGAAGAGATTGCGAAGAACATCAACTCAAGAGTCACGCTGTGTTGAGACTCCTTCATTTACTTTGGACAGCCTATCCCAGATAAGCTTAGCAGTTTCCAAAGCACTCACTCTTCCATACTGTCCTTTGCTCAGATGGCCACATATGATATTCTTCGCTTGAGAATCGAGTTGCTTGAATCTCTTCACATCGGCAGCGTTCAGTGAGGGTGAGACAGAGGGAACACCTTTTTCCACAACATACCAGAGATCGTTATCAATTGCCTCAAGATGCATTCGCATCTTATTCTTCCAGTAGGGGTAGTCCGTCCCATCGAAGGTAGGACACCCAGCAGAGACCTTGATCATACCTGCGGTCGACATAACTAAAACTCCAGGTGGTTAAACCAAAATCACACAGAACAAGGGAGTACCCTGCTCTGATACCAATTGAAAGTGCGTTATATCGACTAGAGGGGGGTGAATAGGCGATTTTTATAAATTCTTCACTGAGGAATTTGTGGGTGAGGAAATTCCTTAGCGAAGAACTACTTGCAGCGGAATAAGTACTCAAAAGTATGCATAGCAAAACACAACCATAGTCATCATGATGAAATGAAAACAAGCACAGAGTACAGAAAGTGTAAACACAGGATAACACATGATGAAGACAAACAGACTGAGGAAATTGAAATGAGAAAATTGTGAAAGTCTTCAGTCAAAGTCTTCAAACACAGATATGAACAATTGCACAACACAGGAATGAGGAAATGAAAGTAATTGAGGAAATAGAACCAGTTGGCTTGGTGAAGACAATGATTTGGTAGACCAGTTCCAACTGCTGTCTCAGTTGTACGTCTGGTTGGAGCGGCTAGGTATTTAAACCTGAGGACACCCAGTCCCGGACACACAGTCCTCACCGTATTCTCCTAGAACTAGGGTCACACAGACCTCGCCCAATCACTCGTGGTAAGTCTTCAGGTGACTTCCGAACCTTCACAAACTCGGTCACTCGGCGATCCACAATTTCCTCTTGGATGCTCTAGACCATGACGGCTAAGCGTCTGGAAGAAGCACAGTCTTCAAAGGTAACAAGCGTCGGATCCACGCAGGATCAATCTCTTCAGTGATGCTCAATCACTTTGGGTTTGTAGGTGTTTGGGTTTGGGGTTTTTCCTCACTTGATGATTTTCGCTCAAAGTCCTCGGAGGATGGGATGCTCTCAAATGACAAGTGTTAGTTTCTCTCAGAGCAGCCAACCAGCTAGTGGTTGTAGGGGGCGGCTATTTATAGCCTAGGGAGCAGCCCGCATGATAAGACATAAATGCCCTTCAATGATATGACCGTTAGGTGGGTAGATATTTTGGGACAGCTGGCGCATAGCACAACAACGGTCGGAAATTTGAGGTTCAAATTCCTCAGGGCTATCATGTTCCTCACTGTGTAGGCAATCCGCACTGGCGAATTCCTAACTCCTCAGTTAGAACAAATTCCTCAGAGACAAGAAGAACTTTGTCTCTGTCACTGAAGAATATGACTGAACTGTATGAGATTTCCAATGGCTTCACTCGAAGGGATTGGTAGGTGTAGGATTTTGAGTTGAGCATCACATGGAAATTTTTCCTTAGTATTTCCTCGACCCCCTTTAACAGTACGGTGTTTCCTATGACTCAAGAAAGTGAAAATGAAACTACGAAAACAAAAGTCTTGACGCTTCATATTCCTCAAGTGAATACCAAGTCTTCAAGGTCACACCAATTTCTTCACTTTCAAAGTCTTCAGAAAGGCTTCAGAAATCCAAAGTCTTCAGTCGAAGAACTTCATTTTTAGGGGTCGACTTTCTCTGTAGATATCAAACTCCTCATAGACTTATAGATCTGTGTACACTCACAAATGCATTAGTCCCTTAACCTATAAGTCTTCAATACACCAAAATCACTAAGGGGCACTAGAAGCACTTACACCCTTGCCGGGGACATATGCGGGGCCACAACCAGGCCCGCATCTACCAAGGTTACGCTGTCCCATGGCCGTTCCGACGCGGCGGCCCACCTCCCAAACTAGGCACGCACCTGCATGGCAGCAAGCAACCTCTAAGCCAACCAGTCAAGCACCTACGTGGTGGCATGCAGATCTTCGTGAAAGACCCTGCCACCGCACCAGTGCAGCAGCCAGCTAGCCAGCGTGGCGCTGCATGCCTCGTCAGCTTGGACGCACATCGAAGCAAGGCGAGGCGGCGACGGATGAGACGAGCTTCATTGTCGTCCCTGATAAAGCAAGAGGACACGTAGGCAGCGCATTAAATGCGTTTGTCCCCCGATGTCAGGGATAGACTTGTACACTGTAGATGCTTTCCACCTTCTGTGTGCCACTGTGGCAACCCCTTTGACATATAAAAGGAGGCCCGAGGCGTACTGAGGGAGGATTCAGACTTTTTGGACTGGGCATGCATTGCAGCTAGTTCAAGAACTCAAGAACACCAAATACACACAAAAGCAGGACTAGGGTATTACACATCGTTTGCGGCCCGAACCTGGGTAAAAATCCCCCGCGTTGATCTTTTAGACCCGCTCTTTGCACAGCCCCGCGCCCCGCCAACCATAGTAGGGATTCCCTGTGATCCCACAGGCGTCGTTTCCCCGACATCTTTGGCACGCCAGGTAGGGGGCGCAAGCTGTGAAAATCCGGTTTTGAAGTCAACTCATCGACGCCTTCATCGGGATGGCTCGAGAGAAGAAGGCGACGTCAATCAGCCGTACTCTGGTGCCGTCAGCTAGGCGAAGCAGTGTCGTCCGCAGCCACAATAACCATCCGCGTGGCGACGGAAAAGCTAAGTCACGCAAGACTTTGAGCAATTTTCCTTTTTATAAGGTTATTTTCCTCGAAAGATCTTGCTCCTTGTACGGAAAACCTGCATGCAAGGGAACCCTTGCGCTATTGGCAACGCCCTTGTTCTGTTTCGAGTCCGCTCAACAGTTCGAGCGGCTGCGTCGAGAACGGCAAGGTGGCTTGCCCGGCAGCAAGCGCCCCCCGGCAGGCTTCTAAGGATCCGTCCTCAAAGCGGCACAACATGGGTTTATGCGCCAGCAAACCTATCCAACTAGGCGTAGGGTGTATACATACAAGGAAAGATCAAACAGGAAGATAACATGCTTCATTTTAGAATACTGCAGAGTTATATTACATCAATAGTTGCTGTGGTTCTAACTTAAGATAAAATTGTCTTGGTCATGACCTCGCAACGGCGATGAGAAATGGGGTGCCTAGTCCCGGCGCTGGCCCTCCACCCTCTTGACTCCGTCGATGCAGCTGATGATGGGCTTGATACGCTCTTCGAGCACCGTGAGGTCCGCATCCTCCGGCAAGATCTCCAGCGCGTCGGCAAAGTTGACGCTGGGGTTCCAGAATGCCACCTTGGTGAGCACCTTGGTCAGGGCGCCCCGGCAGAGCCTTCGGGCCTAGTTGGCCAGATAAGCTGCTCGATTGGAGCAAAGCTACTCCAGGGCGTCGAGGATGCGCTCGAAGAGCAAGGTCAGCCTGGCATTGGGGCTTACATTCACCTCCTGGGAGAACTTGACGTCTGGCATGCCCTTGTCGGCTAGCTGGCCGGTGAGCTTCCCCTCGGCGATGACGAGGCGGCCGATCCAGAGGTTTGCGCTTTTCACATAGTCCTTGTGGGCGGCGGCGTCATCGCTCCGCAACTGCCTCTCATCCTCCAGGGCCTTGTTCAGGGTCTCCTCACGAGCCCTGACCTTCGAAAGCGTCCCCTCCAAGCCGTCCAGTTTCAACTTCAGATCGCTGATGGAGTCGTTGGCCTCGGAGAGCAGCTTGGCCTTGTCGGAGATGGTGACCTGCGAATCCGCAAGAGTGCGGTTGGCCGTGTCCCTCTCCTCCGTCGGCCCCAACATCTCCTTTTTCAGCCCAACCCACTCAAGCTCTAGCTTCTCCACCTTGCCGGCGTGGTCCAAGGCCAGAGCATCAAGTGCGTCCTTGTGCTTCTGCTCCAGCTCCTGGGTCTGCTGCGCGGCGATCTTCTCAATTTCCTCATCCTTGCCACGGAGCGTGGCGGCAAGCGCCTGCTCACGGGCGATGAGGTCTTCCTCCTGAGTGTCCAGCAGAGCTTTCTGCTGCCTCCGGTCAGCTTCGTGCTTGGCGGCCTGTTCCTTCGCTGCCTCCTGGGCCTTCTCGATATCGGCCTGCTTCAGGATGAGCTCTCGCTTGCGCTCATCCAGCTCACCCTAGGTAGTCCTCAGTTCCTCCTGGGCCTCGCCAAACCAGACCTGCGTCTGAGTGATGCGCTCCTCAAAATCCGCCTCCGCCTTGTCCACCGCCGCCATCTTGGATTTCACTTTGTCTTGGCGGGCATTGTGGAGTGCCTGGAGCTTCTGGAAGTTGGCGCTCATGGCTCAGAGAAGCTGCTGCTCTTCCGAACCGCCGCCGCTGGCGCTCGACACATCAACAACCTGGAGCCTGGCGGTGGCGAGAGCCTCGTCATCAAACACCTTCCCTTCGGCTGGCACTCTGGTGCTCGCCGTCCCTGGGAGGCGGACGAACAGGTCATAGCCCACCCTCAGGTACTTGCCTGGGGCAGGAGCTGCGGGGGAGGAAGGTTGGTCGTTGGCCACCTCCTCCTCGGTGGGCTCCTTGGCGGCCTCCTCGGCAGTGGCCTCGCTGGACTCCCCAGCAGGCCCCTTGCCGGCATCCCCGGCAGCGGCCTCGTCGGTCTCCCCGGCAAGCCCCTTGGCGGCCTCCTCGACGGCAGACTTGGCGGCTTCCCCAGACGCGATCTTGGCGGCCTCGGCTTCGGCGTCCTTGGCGACCTCCTCGATGACGATGTCGATATCTTCGTGGTCCGTCGAGGGAGGGTCTGGAGACCAGAAAGGAGAATGAATCGAGGCCAAAATCAAGGTTCAGAACAAAGAAAAGGAAAAAAAGACAGGGACGGTGCTACCTCTTGAGCATGCGTTGGTTTTCCCTTGAAGAGGAAAGGATGATGCAGCAAAGTAGCGTAAGTATTTCCCTCAGTTTTTCAGAACCCAAGGTATCAATCCAGTAGGAGACTACATGCAAGTCCCTCGTACCTTCATAAACAAATAAGAACCTTGCAACCAACGCGATAAAGGGGTTGTCAATCCCTTCACGGCCACTTGCAAAAGTGAGATCTGATAGAGATAATAAGATAAATATGTTTGGTATTTTTATGATATAGATTGGAATGTAAAGATTGCAAAATAAACGGCAACAGAAATAGCTAATTAAAGGGAGATTAATATGATGGAAGATAGACCCGGGGGCCATAGGTTTCACTAGTGGCTTCTCTCAAGATAGCAAATTCTATGGTGGGTGAACAAATTACTGTCGAGCAATTGATAGAAAAGCACATAGTTATGAGAATATCTAGGCATGATCATGTATATAGGCATCACGTCCGCGACAAGTAGACCGAAACGATTCTGCATCTACTACTATTACTCCACACATCGACCGCTATCCAGCATGCATCTAGAGTATTAAGTTCATAAGAACAGAGTAACGCATTAGGCAAGATGACATGATGTAGAGGGATAAACTCAAGCAATATGATATAAACCCCATATTTTTATCCTCGATGGCAACAATACAATACGTGCCTTGCTACCCCTGCTGTCACTTGGAAAGGACACCGCAAGATTGAACCCAAAGCTAAGCACTTCTCCCATTGCAAGAAAGATCAATCTAGTAGGCCAAACCAAACTGATAATTCAAAAAGACTTGCAAAGATATCAAATCATACATATAAGAATTCAGAGAAGAACCAAATATTGTTCATTGATAATCTTGATCATAAACCCACAATTCATCGAATCTCGACAAACACACCGCCAAAAGAATTACATCGAATAGATCTCCAAGAGAATCGAGGAGAACTTTGTATTGAGATCCAAAGAGAGAGAAGAAGCCATCTTGCTAATAACTATGGACCTGAAGGTCTGTGGTAAACTACTCACACATCATCGGGGAGGCTATGGTGTTGATGTAGAAGCCCTCCGTGATCGATTCCCTCTCCGGTGGAGTGCCAGAAAAGGCCCCAAGATGGGATTCACGGGTACAGAAGGTTGCGGCGGTGGAAATAGGGTTTCATGGTGCTCTTGGATGTTTTCGGGGTATATGAGTATATATAGGCGAAAGAAGTAGGTTGGTGGAGCCACGAGAGGCCCACGAGGGTTGGGGGCACGGCTACCCCCTGGGGGCGCCTACCTACCTCGTGGCCGCCTCGTTGCTTCCTTGACGTCCACTCCAAGTCTCCTGGATTGTGTTTGTTCCAAAAATAACTCTCCTGAAGGTTTCATTCCGTTTGGATTCCATTTGATATTCCTTTTCTGCGAAACACTAAAATAGGTAAAAAACAACAATTTGCACTGGGCCTTTGGTTAGTAGGTTAGTCCCAAAAATAACATAAAAGTGCATAATAAAGCCCATTAAACATCCAAAACAGATAATATAATAGCATGGAACAATCAAAAATTATAGATACGTTGGAGATTATCAGACGGGAGGCAGGCCGCTTACCCGTGCCAAGCTGAGAAGAAGTGGTTCCCTTCCCGCCAACGTTCGTGGCCAGGACGGAGCCGCCAGCACCCAAGCCCGCCTCCTCTTCCTCCGTGCGCATGGGCTCTGTCGGATCATGGGTTCCGGCGAAACCCTTTAGGTCCGAACACTAGGGTGCGCGCGAAGGTTTCCTCCCTACCGATCAACACCCTAGCTCTCTAAGATCTCGCGGACAAACTCGACGAACTCGCAACACAGAGAGACACAAGATTTATACTGGTTCGGGCCACCGTTGTGGTGTAATACCGTACTCCAGTGTGGTGGTGGATTGCCTCTTGGGCTGATGAGTAACAGTACAAGGGGATGAACAGCCTCCGGAGGTTGAGGAGTTCTTGTGCTTGGCGAACTTGCCTAGGTGAGGATTCGATGCCCTCTACGGTGGTGGCTAGCTCTACTTATATAGGCCCTGGTCCTCTCCCCAAATATCGAGCGGGAAGGGAGCCAACAACGGCCAATTTGAAAGGGGACAGCTAGTACAACTTATCCTGACAAAAGTGGTCTTCGCCTGCCAAAGGCTCTGGTGGTGACGCCGCCTTGGGCTCCATGGTGACCTCCGTCTTGCCGTCCTTTGGGTCCTGGTCTCATTGCATCGATATGGAAACCTTTGCTTGATGCCCCGGTACTCCGCGCCTGCACTTGCCTCCTTAGCACCAAAGAGGAAACAAGGACGCTGCGTGCGCTGGCGCCCGCCTGGTGTTGATCGTCATGGCTCACGTCACGAGAGCCTCGCGAGATTTGCCTTGTCTTGATCTCTCCGCTCCTCGTGAACCTGCCTGGCGAGGCCGCTCCTGAGGAGGTCTTGAGTCATCCGCCTCGCGAGGCTTGGCCCCTCGCGAGGTTCTTGAACGTCTTGCTGATGAAGATGGGCCGTATGGGCCTGCTAGCTCAGCCACGCCGTGGGCCGCAGGCAGGCAAGTCTGGGGACTCCCGTTCCCAGAACGTCGACAGTAGCCCTCGGGCCCAAAGCGCGCTCGGGCTTGGCTTCGAGGCGAAGCCAAAGGTCAAGCGCGGAGCACCGCGGGCCCCAAAAGCCTGCGGCCTCCGTTGACGCGTGGCGGTTGATTGGACGTGGGCATCTCCGCTTCCCCACGCTGCCTTCGCAACTGTCTGACTTGACAAGTCCCTGCGACATGCAAGGAAAACCATCATTACCTGTGATCATGGGGGCGCTGGTTGGCTTCTCCTGCTATAAATGGGGGAGGGGACGGAGCCCCCGTCGCCCATTTCTTCCCGTTCCGCCTGCTCCTTCCTCCTCTGCTCCACCACCAACTCCAATGGCGCCGCCGAAGAGGTTCTCCGCCGTGGAGAAGGGAAAGGCCCCTCGCGAGGGGCCCGGTTCTCCGGCGCCCAAGCGGGGACGCAGTCGTCCTCGTAAGCACACCACGACTCCCGCCGTGCCCCCCCCGCTCCCGGGGTGGCGCCGCTGCGTGTGGCGGGGGTCGCTCCGGTCGCGGCAGCCCCATCGATGAGGTGAGACGTGCCATGGTTGCGCGTCCTCCCCGGCCGCGCTTCCACTCGGCAGAAGTGCTGCCGGAGATCGTTGTCTGGTCGGAGGATCTGGCCGGCAACTGGCTTCAGCTTCAGCGCTTCTTCATCGACGAGCTGCCGGCCTCTGGTCTCCATGGGCTGTGGCTACAGGTGGACGGCTGCTGCAGCAGGGCCTCCTGGGTCGTGGTTGAGGTCTCCGCCGCGGGCAACATAGCCCTGGCCCGCGGTTGGCAGACGTTCGCCCGCGCACGCGGTCTGGGCAAGCGGTGCACCCTCCACTTCAAGTACGACGGCGATGCGATCCTCTACGTGAGGGTGTTTGGGAAAGATGGTCGCCGTGCCGGGTGCTGCCCCGAGAAGAACGACGGCGAGGAGGTGCTCGGTCTCGACGATGGTCGTGACGAGGGTGAGGGCGAGCCCGCCGGCCGCGCCTCGTCCAGCTACGGTGGCTCTTTTATTGGCGAAAGCTCCAACAGCGGCGGCTACGACGAGCCGCCATGCCGCCGCGCTCGCTTCGAAGGTGGTGGCGGGTCGTCTCGTCGCCGTGCCTCCGTGAAGCGTGAGGAGGGGTCCGGCTAGGCTCGGGACGTCGCTAGAGGCCTGCCTCCGTGGTTCGCTGCAACGCCGCTTTTGTTTTGTTCCTCTTTTCTTTCCTACATCACAATGAAACCAGTATGGGCCCAGAGGGGCGTGTATTGAACTGTGGTTCCTCAATCATTACGCTATGCTTGTTACTTCTTCGCTTGTGTCGTTATTTTGTGCGGAGATAACTTAGCCTGGCGTGTTCGGGGCAGCCTCCTCTTCACGAGGCACTTGTTTCCTCATGCTTGTCTTGGCTTAATGGTTGCTCAAAAATTGCAAAAAAATCATTAGGAAGCCCGCTAGGAGACTTTTCACCTGAGCCTTGACTCAGCGCTTCATATCGTGGTACCCGAGGGGAATGGATTAGGAGAGGTGCGCCAGCTTGTAGGCTCGAACGAGGGTGCCTCATGAGAAAGCAGACCGAAGGGAGAGGGACGGAACAACACAGGAGGAAGAAACCCTCGCGAGGGCACCTGCCTAGCCCCCTCGGGAGGTATGCGAGAGAGAGAACACAAGCGAACCAGATTCAGAAAAAGCGACAAAAGGCGACGGAACCAAATCAGCAAGGAACACCAGAAGCAAATTTCGATTAAGAGAAGGTGAGCCAACTACGGAAAGCAAATGAAAAGCCGCGTCCGGCACCTAGTCTAGTCTTCAAGTCTTCTCACCAGCGCGGAGCTAAGTGCTGCCACTAGGCGTGGGAGGGAGCCCCCGAGGCCCGAGGGCGGCGCTCCTGAGACTCCAGGGCGTGTACAGCCCCACTCATTATTACGTCAGAGTGTCACGGGCGGCGATTCTTCACAGGCACCGGGCCTTCTTTACTGGCACTGGGCCTTTCTTCACAGGCACTGGGCCTTGCTTCATGGGTAGAACTTCCGGAGGTGCTGGATGTTCCAAACGTTCTGGATGGGCACCCCGTCTTGTGTCTCCAGGCGCACGGCGCCGGGCCCGGAGACATGGACGACCCTGAACGGGCCCTCCCACACGGGGGAGAGCTTGTGCAACCCTTCCCTGGAGAGGACCCGCCTCAGGACGAGGTCGCCCGCCTCGAGCGTCCTGGAGTAGATGTTGCGGCAGTGGTATCGTCACAGCCCCTGCTGGTACCTCGCCGCCCTTAGTGCAGCTTCGCGGCGACGCTCCTCCCCCAGTACGAGGTCCATCCTCCGCGTGGCGTCCTGCTACGTTTCATCAAATGCCAGGACCCGTGCGGAGCGATGCTTGACCTCGTGAGGTAGGACGGCTTCGGCTCCGTATAGAAGAAAGAATGGGGTCTCGGCCGTCGGCTTAGTGGCGGTGGTGCGGATGGACCACAACACGGACTAGAGCTCGTCATGCCAGCCCCTGCCGCAGGCCTCCAACTTCTTCTTGAAGGTCCTGGTCTTGAGGCCTCTCAGGACCTCCGCGCTGGCGCGTTCAGCCTGGCCATTGCTCCTGGGGTGCGCCACCGAAGCGTAGCAGATCTGCGTTCCAAGGTTAGCACAGTATGTTTTGAAGAGGTTACTGGTGAACTACGAGCCGTTGTCGGTGATGATGCGGTTGGGGACCCCGAAACGGCTCACGAGGCCCTTGATGAACTTGACCGCGGAACCGGCTGGGATGGTGCGGACGGCTTCCACTTCCGCCCACTTGGTGAACTTGTCGATGGCGATGTAGAGGTAGCGGTAGCCCCCAGGCGCTCGAGGGTAAGGGCCCAAGATATCCAGCCCCCAGACCGCGAATGGCCATGTGCGCGGTATAGTCTGGAGGCCCTGAGCTGGCAAATGGATCTACTTGGCGTCGAACTGGCAAGCTTCGCAGGACTTCACCAGCTCGGCTGCGTCGTTGAGCGTCATGGGCCAATAGAACCCATTGTGGAATACCTTGCCGATGAGAGTCCGTGACGACGAGTGGTGTCCGCAGTCCCCACCGTGCATGTCAATCAGCAACTCCTTCCCCTAGTCCCTGGAAATGCAGCGCAGCGAAACATCATTCGGTCGCTTTTTGTACAACTCACCGTGCTGGATACAGTATGCCGTGGCTTGCCGGGCCACGCGCTCCGCGTCCTCTTCCTTCTCCGGTAGCGCCCCTTGCATCAGATATTCCTTGAATTCATTGGTCCAACATCCCTCTTGGGGCTCGAGCGCCAAGAGCAGGCGAGCTCCTGAGGTCGGGCCACAAGCTGGGGCTCCCATGGCAGGCGGTTGTGGGAGCTCCTCCCGAGGCCATGCTGTGCTTGAAAGTGGTGGCGTGGCTAACGGCTTGAAGAGCCGCTCCTCGAAGACCCCGGGCTCCTGGGGCTGCCGCTTGGATGCCCTCCTGGCGATGTCATCGGCTTCCTTGTTGGTGCCACGGGGCACATGCTGCACCTCTAGGCCTAGGAACTGCTTTTCCATCTTACGTACTTCTGCGAGGTACGCCTCCATGTGCTCGTCCTTTGGCTCGTACACTTTGTTGGAGAAGTTGACGAGGAGCTGTGAGTCACCCCTGATGGTGAGGCGCTTCACTCCTAGAGTTGCCGCGGCCTTCAGGCCAGCTATGAGGCCTTCATATTCTGCAATGTTGTTGGAGACCTTCTCGCCCTGCTGAAAGCAGAGCTGCACAACGTAGTATAGCTTGTCCTGTGTGGGCGAGATGAGTACTGCTCCAGCCCCCGCGCCCTAGTGCGTGAAGGCGCCATCAAAGTACATGACCCATCCGTCGGGTGCCTCACTTCCTGGCGAGGTGGACCGGTCCTCGCCTACTTCCAGCGTCGGGGCATCCGTCCATTCTGCCATGAATCAGCGAGTGCGGCTCCCTTGATGACTCTGGTGGTGCTGAACTCCAACTGGAATGCCTGCAGTTCGATGTTCCACTCGGCGACCCTCTCGGCAGAGTTGGGGCTCCTGAGCACCCTCTCCAACGGGTAGGCCGAGATGACTTTGATGGGGTGGCCCTGGAAGTAGTGCCGCAACTTGCATGAGGCCACCAGCAGTGCGAGCAGGAGCTTGTGAGGCATGGGATACCGTGCCCTCGCGTCCCGCAACACCGTGCTAACGAAGTACACCGGGTGCTCGATGAGGGCAGGCGTGCTGGCGAGGCTCGCGTCTTGCAAAGGTTGGGGTGCCTCTTGAGGTGGTGGGACCCCTGGCACCTGATCCCTTGCGGGAATCTCTACGGCATTGTCCTGCCGAGCTTGGCCTTCTGTTGTTGTTGCTTCGGCTCTTGCTGCGCCCACCTGACCTTGCGTCATCTCGGCTGGCGGCGTAGCTTGGTGCGGTGCGCTCCTAGCTTGATGCTCCTCTCGGACCGCCACTAGCGCAGCGCTGGCGAAGTATGGGGTGGCGGCAAGATAAAGTACTAGAGGCTCGAGAGGCCGTGGTGCCACCATCACCGGAGGGCTGGTCAGGTATCTCTTGAGGTCTTGGAAGGCTCGGTCAGCCTCCGGGGTCCACTCAAACGGGCCCTTCTTCTTCATCAGCTTGAAGAAGGGTAAGGCGCGCTCTCCCAGCTTGGAGATGAAGCGCCCCAACGCGGTCACCCGACCAGCCAGCTTCTGCATTTCCTTGAGGGTCTGCGGTGGGCTCATGTCCTCAATGGCCTTGATCTTCTCCGGGTTCGCCTCGATCTCTATGTGGGACACGAGGAATCCCAGCAGCTTGCCGGAAGGGACACCGAATACACACTTTTCCGGGTTAAGCCGCAAGTTTACCTGGCACAGGCTCTTGAAGGTCTCCTCCAGGTCTTGGATCAAGGTTCTCGCCTCCCGAGACTTCACCACAATGTCATCGACACAGGCCTTCGTGTTTCTCCGGAGCTGCCACCCTAAGGCGATGTGCATCAGCCGCCGAAAGGTTGCACCCGCGTTGCACAGTCCGAAGGGCATGCAGGTGTAGCAGGACACTCCACACGGGGTCAAGAAGGCCGTCTTCTCTACATCTTCCACCGCCATCTTGATTTGATGATACCATGAGAACGCATCCAGGAAGCACAATAGGTCGCACTCGGCGGTGGAGTCAACGATCTGGTCGATGCGCGGGAGACGGAACGGATCTTGAGGGCATGCCTTGTTGAGGTTGGTGAAGTCGACGCACATTTGCTCCTTTCCGCCTTTCTTTGGCACCACGACGGGGTTTGCCAGCCATTCGGCGTACCTAACCTCGCGAATGGCACCTGCCGCCTCCAACTTGCGGGTCTCTTGGACAATAAAGGCCTGCTTCTCCGTGGACTGCCGCCTTGCTTGCTGCTTTACAGGGCGCACATTGGGGCATACCCTTAAGTGATGCTGAATCACCTCTCTCGGGACCCCCACCAGTTGATTGGGCTCCCATGCGAATATATCCTTGTTCGCACGCAAGAACTTCACCAATGCTTCCTCTTGGCTGGGGTTGAGGTCGGCACCTATGGTGAAGGTGGCTTCTGAGGAGCCGTCCTCGTCGACCGGCACCTGCTTGGTTTCTGGCTTGTCTTGGGTGAACAACTACTTCTTCTTGGTTGGTGCGACCTCCTTGGCCTCGGGGGCACTGGCGCCGACGGGCTGCGCTGCCGCAGCGGTCTTGAAGGCAAGCTTGAGCGCTGTCACGGCCTCCTTGGTGCCCCCCTTGACAGTGAGGGCACCTTTGCTTCCAGGCATCTTCATGAGGTTGTAGGCTGGATGAGTTGGCGCCATGAATTGGGCTAGAGCTGGGTACCCGAGGATGGCGTTGTACGGGAGGCCGACGCGGGCGATGTCGAAGTCGACGAGCTCGGTGCGGTAGTTGTCATGCGTGCCGAAGGTGACAGGAAGGCGGACCTGCCCCAGGGAGCGGGCAGCGCCGCCACCAACTCCTGAGAAAGGCTTGCTGAGGCTGAGCCGCTCGAGCGGCACATGGAGAATGCTGAAGGCTTCCAGGGAGAGCAAGTTGAGGCCAGCGCCGCCGTTGATGAGGGTCTTTGTGACGGCCACGTTGCAGATGGTTGGCGTGCAGAGCATCGGAAGCATACCCGAGCCGGTGGTGGTGACGGGGTGGTCTTCTGAGCTGAAGGTGATGTCGGCCTCAGGCACGGACCAGCCGGGCGGAGCCCCCGAGCGCTTGGAAGCGGCACCAATCTGACGGAGGAACGACTTGATGTGGCGATCTGAAGGCGGCACTTGGGAGCCACCTAACAGGGCCGCGACCGCGTGGTGAGCCGGTGCCGCGTAGCGCGCAGTGAAGAGGTCGCGCAGCTCCTCCGAGGACGCCACCGTAGATCTAGGAAGGTTGAGCAGCCAGGCGCGCGGCTCATCGGTGAGGGCCATGGGGAGCCAGTTGGCCATGACCTCATCATCACCCCCGGCCTCGAGGACGGCCTCCTCGTACGCTAGCAGGAAAGCCGTTGGGTTCGCCGCGCCGTCGTAGCGCGGCGGCATCTCCGGCCTGAACTTGGGTGGCCACCGCACCCGCTGCAGGGCGGGGGCCAGGGTTCGGAGCCCCCTGGCCCCGTCGTCGATGCTGGCCGTCGGAATCGGTGGCGGGGCGCCTGCCATGCGGGCGGGGCGCAGATCAACGGAAGAGAAGCTACGGCGCACCCCTACCTGGCGCGCCACATGTCGGATCTCGAGTACCGGCAAAACCCTTAAGGTTCGAACACTGGGGTGCGCGCGAAGGTTTCCTCCCTACCGATCCACGCCCTAGCTCTCTAAGGTCTCGCGGACGAACTCGACGAACTCGCAACACAGAGAGACACAAGATTTATACTGGTTCGGGCCACCGTTGTGGTATAATACCCTCCTCCAGTGTTGTGGTGGATTGCCTCTTGGGCTGATGAGTAACAGTACAAGGGGAAGAACAGCCTCCGGAGTTTGAGGAGTTCTTGTGCTTGGTGAACTTGCGTGGGTGAGGCTTCGATGCCCTCTACGGTGGTGGCTAGCTCTACTTATATAGGCCCTGGTCCTCTCCCCAAATATCGAGCGGGAAGGGAGCCAACAACAGCCAATTTGAAAGGGGACAACTAGTACAACTTATCCTGACAAAAGTGGTCTTCGCCTGCCAAAGGCTCTGGTGGTGACGCCGCCTTGGGATCCATGGTGACCTTCGCCTTGCCGTCCTTCGGGTCCTGGTCTCGTTGCACCGATATGGAAACCTTTGCTTGATGCCTCGGTACTCCGCGCCTGTGCTTGCCTCCTTAGCACCAATGAGGAAACAAGGACGCTGCGCGCGCTGGCTCCCGCCTGGCGCTTGCCTGGTGTCGATCGTCATGGCTCACGTCACGAGAGCCTCGCGAGGTTTGGCCCCTTGCGAGGGTCGTGAACGTCTTGCTGATGAAGATGGGCCGTACGGGCCTGCTAGCTCAGCCACGCCGTGGGCCGCAGGCAGGCAAGTTTGGGGACCCCCGTTCCCAGAACGCCGACAGGCTCGGCGGTGGATGCCCTTGCCGGGGACGCCCCTCCGGGTGGCGTGGTCGATGGGGGCGATGTGCCGGGGGCGGCCCTCAGCGGCTCCTCCTGTTGCCGCTCTCCTCCTGCAAACCCGGCAAGGTCAGCACCAAGGATTCATGCCCCAACGCCCATCGATAAGGAGTGAGTAATGAACTCACGCTGGGGCTTAAGCGGGGGCTGCGTCGAGGGCTGTTGTCTGGGCTGATCTCCACCAACACCGGCGTGCGCAGAGTGCTTGCTGGGGGCTTGTCGCCTGTCGAAGCCCTCGCCCTCTTTGCCACCCTCTGGGCCAGCGTCTCCGTGTCTCTGCAAAGATAAGATCATGTTAGGGAAGATGGCACAGGCAGAGGGTCAGAAATGATGAAGGGCGAGGTGCTTACTCGTCCTCCTCCTCTGGCCTCCTCTTCCTCTTCGGGTTGAAGGACCCGAGGTCGAAATCGGCCTCCGGGGTGCCGTCTGAAGGAGGAGGAGAAGGGGATGGGGTCCTGCGCCGCTTGGACGAGGAAGAGGCGGCAGCCGCGGCCTTCTTCGCTGCCGCAACCCTCGTCTGGCGCACGGGCTGCGCCTGGGCCTGTTGCCGCTGCGTGGTCCTGCCGGGTCGGACCGGCTCGCCAGAGCTAGCCCGCCGCAGGACGCATTTCCTCCCCGGGGCCGAGGAGTCATCCGCCTCGGTCTCCCCTTCGGCCGACTCCTCGACCGCTTCCTCAACAAGGGGGGCCCAGGCGCCGCTGGCTTCCACGGCAAACCCCGCCCACTCGGCGAACTCCTTCTCTTCTGCGGCCATGTCGGCCTCGTCCTCCATGGCGGGGACACTACCGGCCTCCTTGGCAAGTGCCGCCTCCTCCACCCTGGCGGCAATGTACGCCAACTCTTCCTGAGTGGTGTCACGGACGAGCAGTGGCTCGTCACGAACATACCTCTCTGACAGGTTGTCGAAGAATGCCTGCACCCGCTCCGCTCCGGCTCAGCCCAGGTTGGATCGAGGCCGTGCGCGTTGAAGTCCGGCATCATGGCGATGATGGCGGTCTGGCAAGAGTTGTTGCTCAACGGGACCACTCCCGCTGGCAACCCAAACAGAGACCCGCCGGCCTTACCGGCCCTGTCGACCCCGCCGGCCTCGTCGACCCTAAGCTGGAAGAGCCTCTGGCAAAGATGAGCGTGCTGCAGCACCGTGAAATTGTGCTTCAGGCCGGGGCGGAGCCTCATGACATCGGCCGTGTTCCTGAAGTCCTAGGCCGACCTCCCCTGTGTTGTGCACTGGGGCAATCCGGCGGCGAATGAAGTTAGCCCCAATCATCTCGAGGGTGAGCCCGGCCGAGGTGAGGCGATGGATCCTAGTGGTGGCGAACATGAGCTTCTTGTCATCAGCGTCGAGATCGCTCCAGTCCTTGCTGCGGACCGGTGGCCTCCGACGAACCCGGCAGAACTTCTGTGGATCTGCCTCCTCGATCCAGCACCACCGGCCCCGCCACTCGTCCCACCTCTCGTTCTGGGCACCCTCCGGGTACGTGCCCTTGCTCTGGGTCCTCGGGATCCAACTAATATGGCCGGAGATGGCACCCCCTGGCTGGATGTGAGGGGTGAAGTAATGGTGGAAGAGCGCCGTGCTGGGATGCACTCCGGAAAAGCCCTCGCAGAGATGGGCAAAGAAGCCATGCACGCCACAGCGTTCGGCGTGAAATCCAGACGGTGGAAGCCGTAGGTGTGCATGATGTCGTTGAAGAAATCTAAGAAAGGGGGGCAGAGCCCATAGGAGAAATAGTCGATGAAGAAGGGGTACACGATTTGGACCGGCCTCGGCGAAGGAGGCGGGGATGATGCGCGTGGCAGGGTGCCCCCACGTCTCCCTTCCCCACAGGGGCCTGAACATGTCCCCGAGGGTGAGCGCATCGACCGTCGAGGTGAAGACCGTCTGCATCCGAAGCTCCACCAACTCGCTCTCCGGCGCCTCCTTCCCTCCGTCGTCTTTAGCTGCTCCCTTGCCCTTGCTTGTCTTGGGCGCCATGGCGACTAGGAAGGAATGAAGGATCGAGGGCAATGGGGGCGCGGCAGCGGCGAGCGGAGGCGAGAGCTTAGATTTGTGCTTGAGGAAGGAGAAGGGAACAATGGTTCCAAGATTGGAAAGGGCGCAGAGGGTAAATGAGCAGCGCCCCTGCGGTTTCCTCTTTTTTATGGGCAAGACGCGGGCCGCCTCTTTACTATTCACCACGGGGTGACGTAAGTGTGCTGCGGCCACTCCACGCACGACCCTCACGTCACGCACTCAATGCGGGTCATGGGGAAGCACCGTTCTGGGCCTGGCCCAACAACGCCTTGCGCTTGTGTATGGCCCAGGAAGGGAAGGTACAAGGCTGCCAAGGTAGCACTCAAGCTAGAAGCATGAAGAGGAAAGGGGCAAGGTGGATTCCCCCGGCAAGAGCCTTGCCGGGGCGACTTGCCCAACACCAGCAAGGCTGCTACCTTTGAGCTTGAGAGTCCTGACACCATCGACAAACATAAAGACCAAGGCTCAGGGGCGTCTATGTGATGGCATGCAGATCTTTGTGAAGACCAAAGGCCTGCAAATCTAGATGGGAACCAGAAGACGAAGACCCCCGGCAAGATCCTTGCTGGGGACAGACGAAGACCCCCAGCAACATCCTTGCCGGGACGGCCACGAGACCCCCGACACCCAGAAGACCCCGGCAAGACCCTTGCCGGGGACATATGCGGGGCCACAACTAGGCCCGCACCTACCAAGGTTTCGGTGTCCCACGGCCGTTCCGACGCGGCAGCCCGCCTGCCAAACTAGGCACACACCTGCGTGGCAGAAAGCAACCTCTAAGCCAACCAGTCAAGCATGTGTGTGGTGGCATGCAGATCTTCGTGAAGACACTGCTACCACACCAGCGCAGCAGCCAGCCAGCGTGGCGCTGCATGCCTCATCAGCTTGGACGCGCGTCGAAGCAATGCGAGGCGGCGACGGACGGGACGAGCTTTGTTGCCGTCCCCGATAAAGCAAGAGGACACGTAGGCGGCGCATTAAATGCGTTTGTCCCACGATGTCAGGGTTAGACTTGTAAACTATAGATGCTTTCCACCTCTTGTGTGCCACTGTAGCAACCCCTTTGACATATAAAAGGAGGCCCGAGGCATACTGAGGGAGGATTCGGACTTTTTGGACTGGGCATGCACTGCAGCTAGTTAATGAACTCGAGAACACCAAATACACACAAAAGCAGCACTATGGTATTACGCATCCTTTGTAGCCCGAACCTGGGTAAAAATCCCCCGCGTTGATCTTTTAGACCCGCCCTTTGCACAGATCCGCGCCCCGCCAACAGTAGTAGGGATTCCCTGTGATCCCATAGGTGTCGTTTCCCCCGACACCGGGGCACTGTGTGCACCTACCTTCTCTCTAGCAAGCAAACACTTCGCAATGAATAGAGCAAAATAATGCATGACAGGAAAATGTAAGCTGGCGGCGTTAACATCTGACACTCCTCTCTCATCCCCCACTGTCAGAGTGCGGTAGAAACCATCAAACTCTGCGAGCCTAGGCTCTACTAAATCCCCGTTAGAAGGGATCAAGCATATGTCACAAAATTCGGTGAGTGGAATTTGATGGTTTTCAGCATATAAATTAAACTGCACCTCAGGGGGATTATTCCTACTCAGTAAACAGAAACTTTGCACAAAGGAATTTGTGAGGAGATGATACTGTTCACATTCAGCTGCGATGAAGTCGGTGAGGCTAGCATTAGCAGCATATTGTGCAAAGTCTTGACGGATTCCGACTCTCTCCATGAATGGGTTATGCGGCCATTCACACGGCCGTACCTCTGCCATTCTCCGGGTGTGGAGATCTGAAGGAAATATGCCCTAGAGGCAATAATAAAGTTGTTATTTATATTTCCTTATATCATGATAAATGTTTATTATTCATGCTAGAATTGTATTAACAGGAAACTTAGTACATGTGTGAATACATAGACAAAACAGAGTGTCCCTAGTATGCCTCTACTTGACTAGCTCATTAATCAAAGATGCTTAAGTTTCCTGACCATAGACATCAGTTGTTGATAACCCACAAGTATAGGGGATCGCAACAGTTTTCGAGGGTAAAGTATTCAACCCAAATTTATTGATTCGACACAAGGGGAGCCAAAGAATATTCTCAAGTATTAGCAGTTGAGTTGTTAATTCAACCACACCTGGATAACTTAGTATCTGCAGCAAAATATTTAGTAGCAAAGTAATATGATAGTAGTGGTAATGGTAGCAAAAGTAATATTTTTGGTGTTTTGTAGTGATTGTAACAATAGCAACGGAAAAGTAAATAAGCGAAGAACAATATGTGAAAAACTCGTAGGCATTGGATCGGTGATGGAGAATTATGCCGGATGCGGTTCATCATGTAACAATCATAACATAGGGTGACACAGAACTAGCTCCAATTCATCAATGTAATGTAGGCATGTATTCCGAATATAGTCATACGTGCTTATGGAAAAGAACTTGCATGACATCTTTTGTCCTACCCTCCCGTGGCAGCGGGGTCCTAATGGAAACTAAGGGATATTAAGGCCTCCTTTTAATAGAGTACCGGAACAAAGCATTAGCACATAGTGAATACATGAACTCCTCAAACTATGGTCATCACCGGGAGTGGTCCCGATTATTGTCACTTCGGGGTTTCCCGATCAGAACACATAGTAGGTGACTATAGACTTGCAAGATAGGATCAAGAACTCACATATATTCATGAAAACATAATAGGTTCAGATCTGAAATCATGGCACTCGGGCCCTAGTGACAAGCATTAAGCATAGCAAAGTCATAGCAACATCAATCTCAGAACATAGTGGATACTAGGGATCAAACCCTACCAAAACTAACTCGATTAAATGATAGATCTCATCCAACCCATCACCGTCCAGCAAGCCTATGATGGAATTACTCACGCACGGCGGTGAGCATCATGAAATTGGTGATGGAGGATGGTTGATGATGACGATGGCGATGAATCCCCCTCTCCGGAGCCCCGAACAAACTCCAGATCAGCCCTCCCGAGAGGTTTTAGGGCTTGGCGGCGGCTCCGTATCGTAAAACGCGATGAATCCTTCTCTCTGATTTTTTTCTCCCCGAAAGCAAATATATAGAGTTGGAGTTGAGGTCGGAGGAGCTCCAGGGGGCCCACGAGGTAGGGGGCGCGCCCTAGCGGGGCGCCCCCACCCTCGTGGCTACGGTGTGGGCCCCCTGGTCTTCATCTTTTGCAAGGATTTTTTATTATTTCCAATAGACGTTCCGTGGAGTTTTAGGTCATTCCGAGAACTTTTGTTTCTGCACAAAAATAACACCATGGAAAGTCTGCTGAAAACAGCATGAGTCCGGGTTATTTCCATTCAAATCATGCAAGTTAGAGTCCAAAACAATGGCAAAAGTGTTTGGAAAAGTAGATACGACGGAGATGTATCAACTCCCCCAAGCTTAAAACTTTGCTTGTCCTCAAGCAATTCAGTGAATAAACTGAAAGTGATAAAGAAAAACTTTTACAAACTCCGTTTGCTCTTGTTTTTGTAAATATGTAAAGCCAGCATTCAAGTTTTCAGCAAAGATTATGACTAACCACATTTGCAATAACTCTCAGGTCTCATGTTTACTCATATCAATGGCATAATCAACTAGCGAGCCATAATAATAAATATCGGATGACAACACTTTCTCAAAACAATCATGATATGATATAATAAGATGATATCTCGCTAGCCCTTTCTGAGACCACAAAACATAAATGCAGAGCACCTTTAAAGATCAAGGACTGACTAAACATTGTAATTCATGGTAAAAGAGATCCAATCATAGTCATACCCAATATAAATTAATAGTAATGAATGCAAATGACAGCTGCGCTCTCCAGCTAGTGCTTTTTAATGAGAGGGTGATGACTCAACATAAAAGTAAATAGATAGGCCCTTTGTAGAGGGAAGCAGGGATTTGTAGAGGTGCCAGAGCTCAGTTTTGAAATAGAGATAAATAATATTTTGAGCGGCATACTTTCATTGTCAACATAACAACCAAGAGATGGCGATATCTTCCATGCTACACACATTATAGGTGGTTCCCAAACAGAATGGTAAAGTTTATACTCCCCCTCCACCAACAAGCATCAATCCATGACTTGCTTGAAACAACGAGTGTCTCCAACTAGTAACAGTCCCAGGGGGAGTTTTGTTTGCAATTATTTTGATTTAATTTGCATAAAGCATGGGACTGGGCATCCCGGTGACTAGCCATTTTCTCGTGAATGAGGAGCGGAGT
Organism: Triticum aestivum; assembly: GCF_018294505.1. Taxonomy (NCBI): domain Eukaryota; kingdom Viridiplantae; phylum Streptophyta; class Magnoliopsida; order Poales; family Poaceae; genus Triticum; species Triticum aestivum. The sequence goes on from NC_057799.1 coordinate 126,530,442, forward strand.
CCACTCCTCTTGAGAATAACCCGCCTAGCATGGAAGATACGGACAACCCTAGTTGATACATGAGCTATTCGAGCATACAAAACATAATGTTTATTTGAAGGTTTAGAGTTTGGCACATACAAATTTACTTGGAACGGCAGGTAAATACCGCATATAGGAAGCTATTGTGGACTCATCCGGAATAACTTTGGGGTTTAAGGGATTGGATGCACAAGCAGTATTCCCGCTTAGTACAAGTGAAGGCTAGCAAAAGACTAGGAAGCGACCAACTAGAGAGCGACAACAGTCATGAACATGCATTAAAATTAATAAACATTGAGAACAAGCATGAGTAGGATATAATCCACCATGAACATAAATATCGTGAAGGCTATGTTGATTTGTTTCAACTACATGTGCGAACATGTGCCAAGTCGAGTCACTTAAATCATTCAAAGGAGGATACGACCCCACTATACCACATCACAACCATTTTAATAGCATGTTGGCACGCAAGGTAAACCATTATAACTCATAGCTAATCAAGCATGGCACAAGCAACTATGATCTCTAATTGTCATTGCAAACATGTTTATTCATAATAGGCTAAATCAGGAATGATGAACTCATCATATTTACAAAAACAAGAGAGGTCGAGTTCATACCAGCTTTTCTCATCTCAGTTAGTCCATCATATATCGTCATAATTGCCTTTCACTTGCACGACCGAACGATGTGAATAATAATAAGAGTGCACGTGCATTGGACTAAGCTGGAATCTGCGAGATTTCAATAAACAGGAGAAGACAAGGCAATATGGGCTCTTGGTTAAATCAACAATAATGCATATAAGAGCCACTTCAACAATTTAATTATGGTCTTCTCCTATCGACCCCCAAAGAAAAGAAAAGAAATAAAACTATTTACACGGGAAAGCTCCCAAGAAGAATAGAATAAGAAATCTTTTTGGGTTTTCTTTTTAATTACTACTACAGCAAGAAAAGTAAACTAGCTAAAGCTACAACTAATTTTTTTTGGTTTTTCTTAAGGTTTATCAAACACACAAGAAGAAAGAAAGAAAAAGAAAATAAACTAACATGGATATTACAGTGAAAGAGTATGAGCACCGACATCTAGCAATGAGTGTGTGAACATAAATGTAATGTCGGTGGGAAATACGTACTCCCCCAAGCTTAGGCTTTTGGCCTAAGTTGGTTTATTGCCAAGGATGGCCTGGCGGATATCCATAGTTGTAGCCGGGGTCGTACTGAGATGCAGCGGCTATCGCCTCCTGAGCTTCAGCGTGGCGGCGAGCTGCCTCCGCCCTCCTCTCGTACTCATCTGCCTCCTCTCTAGTAATGAAATGTCTTCCTCTTGCCTGATAATCAAAGAAGGCAGGAGCAGGGAGAGTAATACGGACAACACGACGTCTGTCAAAGATTAAGCGATAATGAAGAGGTGATTCATTCCTCTCGACAAACTGGTGGTAGACCATAGAATTATAGTCTAAATAAGTAGGACACAACTCAACATCATCCTCACGAACGTCCACACCAAGGAAATTAGCTAAGCGGGTTGCATAAATTCCGCCGAAGAAATCTCCATTAAATCTATTATTATGCAACCTACGTGCAACAATGGCTCCCAAATTATAAGATTTGTCTCCTAACACAGCACTCCTAAGAATACTGAGGTCAGGAACACACATATGACATGCTTCATCTTTACCATTTATGCACCTACCTATGAAGAGAGAAAAATAATGTATAGCAGGAAAGTGAATGCTCCCTATGGTAGCTTGTGCTATATCTCTAGATTCCCCCACGGTTATACCAGCAAGAAAGTTTCAAAATTCAGATTTACAGGGTTCACTAACACTACCCCATTGTGGAAGTTTGCAAGCAGAAGTAAAATCCTCTAAGTCCATGGTATAAGATTTTTCATAAAGATCAAACAGGAAAGTTGGAGAATTACGTGAAGATGAAAATTCAAACCTCCTCACAAATGTACTAGTGAGATAGTGGTACTGGCGGCATCTGTCTGCCTCGAAGCTCACAAGATCAGCGTTACGCAAATATGCGTTAAATTCTTCCTTGATTCCCGCTCGATCCATAAAATTTTCTGAAGGCCATTCACAAGGCTGCACTGGAGTGTTCCTTGGTGGCTCCTCATCAGCATCACACATTGCAAGCCTGGGTCCTTGCTTCCTTGAAGAACCACCTTGGAACATTTTCCTCAACATGTTTCTTCCTCTGAAAAATTTCTAAATTTTTTAGTAACTTCAAACAAAAGTGAACCAAGCTCAATAAAATTGATAGCAACTACTCCTACAAGTGCCTAGAGCCTATATCAAGCGTTAGAACTACTTGGAACCATATAAATTTGACATGCAAGCTCAAGAACATGGTCACCTATGTAGCACAAATTTGCGATGAATAAAGCACTAGAACAAAAACTAATTGGACCAATGGAGGAGTCACATACCAAGGAACAATCTCCCAAAGCAGTTTTGTGAGAAGTGCTTTGAGCAAGGAGATCGAAGATCGCAGCAAAATGAGCTAGAACTCGTGCTTGAGCTGGATATTGGTGTTTGTGGGAGGAAGAAGGAGTGTATGGGTGCAGGAATGAGTGGAGGGGAGCCACCGTGGGCCCACGAGGCAGGGGGCACGCCCTGGGGGGTAGGGAGTGCCCTCCACCCTCATGGCCAGGTGCTTGCCCCTCCTGCTGTGTTCTCATTGCCAGATATTCTCAAATATTCTAGAAAAAATCATATTCCATTTTCAGGGCATTTGGAGAACTTTTATTTTCGGGGTATTTTTATATTGCACGGATAAATCAGAAAACAGGCAGAAAATACTATTTTACGTTATTTCAACTAATAACAGAAAATAGAAAGAGGGTACAGAAGGTTGTGCCTTCTAGTTTCATCCATCTCATGCTCATCAAAAGGAATCCACTAACAAGGTTGATCAGGTCTTGTTAACAAACTCATTCCGAATAACATGGAACCGGAGAAATTTCGAATAACACTATGTTACCTCAACGGGGATATGCACATCCCCAATAATAAGAATATCATATTTCTTCTTGATAGTAGGTAGAGGGAATTCAAGACCTCCAAATACAATCGATGGAATTTTTCCAATAGAGTTGATACTATGAACTTGAGGTTGTTTCCTCGGAAAGTGTACCGTATGCTCATTACCATTAACATGAAAAGTGACATTGCCTTTGTTGCAATCAATAACAGTGCCTGCAGTATTCAAAAAAGGTCTTCCAAGAATAATAGACATACCATCGTCCTCGGGAATATCAAGAATAACAAAGTCCGTTAAAATAGTAACGTTTGCAACCACAACAGGCACATCCTCACAAATACTGACAGGTATAGCAGTTGATTTATCAGCCATTTGCAAAGATATTTAAGTAGGTGTCAACTTATTCAAATCAAGTCTACGATATAAAGAGAGAGGCATAACACTAACACCGGCTCCAAGATCACATAAATCAGTTTTAACATAGTTTCTTTTAATGGAGCATGGTATAGTTGGTACTCCTGGATCTCCAAGTTTCTTAGGTATTCCACCCTTAAAAGTATAATTAGCAAGCATGGTGGAAATCTCAGCTTCCGGTATCTTTCTTTTATTTGTAACAATATCTTTCATATACTTAGCATAAGGATTCATTTTGAGCATATCAGTTACGCAAAAAGATAGGTCTAATCATTTCAGCAAAGCGCTCAAAATCCTCATCATCCTTTTTCTTGGATGGTTTGGGAGGAAAAGGCATGGGTTTCTGAACCCATGGTTCTCTTTCTTTACCATGTTTCCTAGCAACAAAGTCTCTCTTATCATAACGTTGATTCTTTGATTGTGGGTTATCAAGACCAACAGCAGGTTCAATTTCTACATCATTATCTTTACTAGGTTGAGCATCCTCATGAACATCATCATTAGCATTTTCACTAGGTTCATGTTCATTACCAGATTGTGTTTCAGCATCAGAAATAGAAATATCATTTGGATTCTCGGGTGTTTCAGCAATAGGTTCACTAGAAGCATGCATCCTATCATTTTTCTTTTTCTTCTTTTTAGAAGGACTAGGTGCATCAATATTGTTTCTCTGAGAATCTTGCTCAATTCTCTTAGGGTGGCCTTTAGGATACAAAGGTTCCTGAGTCATTCTACCAGTTCTAGTAGCCACTCTAACAGCATAATCATTTTTCTTACTATTCATTTCATTGATCAAATCATTCTGAGCCTTAAGTACTTGTTCTACTTGAGTGGTAACCATAGAAGCATGTTTAGTAATGAGTTTAAGTTCACCTCTAACATTAGCCATATAATCACCCAAGTGTTCAATCATATAAGCATTTTGTTTTAATTGTCTACCAAAATAAGCATTGAAATCTTCTTGCTTAGCCATAAAGTTATCAAACTCATCTAAGCATTGGCTAGCAATTTTAGTAGGAGGGATTTCAGCTTTATCACATCTATAGAGAGAATTTAACTTTACTACCTGTGTCGGGTTATCAAGACTATGAGTTTCTTCAATAGGTAATGGATTAAGATCATATGTTTCTTCAACAGGCGGTAAATTAAGACCATGTATTTCTTTAATAGGAGGTAAATTCTTAACATCTTCAGCTTTAATACCTTTTTCTTTCATAGATTTCTTTGCCTCTTGCATATCTTCAGGACTGAGAAATAGAACACCTCTCTTCTTCGGAGTTGGTTTAGGAATTGGCTCAGGAAGTGTCCAATTATTTTCATTTGTCAACATATTATTAATTAAAATTTCAGCTTCATCCGGTGTTCTTTCCCTGAAAACAGAACCAGCACAACTATCCAGGTAATCTCTGGAAGCATCGGTTAGTCCATTATAAAAGATATCAAGTATTTCATTTTTCTTAAGAGGATGATCAGGCAAAGCATTAAGTAATTGGAGAAGCCTCCCCCAAGCTTGTGGGAGACTCTCTTCTTCAATTTGCACAAAATTGTATATTTCCCTCAAAGCAGCTTGTTTCTTATGAGCAGGGAAATATTTAGCAGAGAAGTAATAAATCATATCCTGGGGACTACGCACACAACCAGGATCAAGAGAATTAAACCATATCATAGCATCACCCTTTAATGAGAACGGAAATATTTTAAGGATATATAGGTAGCGAGATTTCTCATCATTACTGAACAGGGTGGCTATATCATTTAATTTAGTAAGATGTGCCACAACAGTTTCAGATTCATAGCCATGAAAAGTATCAGATTCAACCAAAGTAATTACATCGGGATCAACAGAGAATTCATAATCCTTATCGGTAACACAAATAGGTGAAGTAGCAAAAGGAGGGTCAGGTTTCATTCTATCATTAAGAGATTGCTGATTCCATTTAGCTAATAACCTCTTGATTCGTATCTATCTTTGCAAGCTAAAATAGCTAAAGAAGTTTCTTTATCAAAAACATAACCCTCAGGAATAACAGGCAAGTCTTCATCATCACTTTCATCAATATAATCAGTTTCAATAATTTCTTTCTCTCTAGCCCTAGCAATTTGTTCATCTAGAAATTCACCATGTGGCACAACAGTATCAAGCATAGAAGTAGTTTCATCATAAGTATCATGCATAGCACAAGTGGCATCATCAATAACATGCGACATATCAGAACGAACAGCAGAAGCAGGTTTAGGTGTCGCAAGCTTACTCAAAACAGAAGGTGAATCAAGTGCAGAGCTAGATGGCAGTTCCTTACCTCCCCTCGTAGTAGAGGGATAGATTTTTGTTTTCTCGTCTTTCAAGTTCTTCATAGTGACCAGCAGATATAAATCCCAAGTGACTCAAAGAATAGAGCTATGCTCCCTGGCAACAGCGCCAGAAAATAGTCTTGATAACCCACAAGTATAGGGGATCGCAACAGTTTTCGAGGATAAAGTATTCAACCCAAATTTATTGATTCGTCACAAGGGGAGCCAAAGAATATGCTCAAGTATTAGCAGTTGAGTTGTCAATTCAACCACACCTGGATAACTTAGTATCTGCAGCAAAATATTTAGTAGCAAAGTAATATGATAGTAGTGGTAACGGTAGCAAAAGTAATATTTTTGGTGTTTTGTAGTGATTGTAACAATAGCAACAGAAAAGTAAATAAGCGAAGAACAATATGTGAAAATCTCGTAGGCATTGGATCGGTGATGGACAATTATGCCGGATGCGGTTCATCATGTAACAATCATAACATAGGGTGACACAGAACTAGCTCCAATTCATCAATGTAATGTAGGCATATATTCCGAATATACTCATACGTGCTTATGGAAAAGAACTTGCATGACATCTTTTTTCCTACCCTCCCGTGGCAGCGGGGTCCTAATGGAAACTAAGGGATATTAAGGCCTCCTTTTAATAGAGTACTGGAACAAAGCATTAGCACATAGTGAATACATGAACTCCTCAAACTATGGTCATCACCGGGAGTGGTCCCGATTATTGTCACTTCGGGGTTGCCGTATCATAACACATATTAGGTGACTATAGACTTGCAAGATAGGATCAAGAACTCACATATATTCATGAAAACATAATAGGTTCAGATCTGAAATCATGGCACTCGGGCCCTAGTGACAAGCATTAAGCATAGCAAAGTCATAGCAACATCAATCTCAGAACATAGTAGATACTAGGGATCAAACCCTAACAAAACTAATTCGATTACATGGTAGATCTCATCCAACCCATCACCGTCCAGCAAGCCTACGATGGAATTACTCACGCACGGTGGTGGGCATCATGAAATTGGTGATGGAGGATGGTTGATGATGACGATGGTGATGAATCCCCCTCTCCGGAGCCCCGAACGGACTCCAGATAAGCCCTCCCGAGAGGTTTTAGGGCTTGGCGGCCGCTCCGTATTGTAAAACGCAATGAATCCTTCTCTCTGATTTTTTTCTCCCTGAAAGCAAATATATAGAGTTGGAATTGAGGTTGGAGGAGCTCCAGGGGGCCCACGAGGTAGGGGCGCGCCCTAGGGGGGGCGCCCCCACCCTTGTGGCTAGGGTATGGGCCCCCTGGTCTTCATCTTTTGCAAGGATTTTTTATTATTTCCAAATAGACGTTCCGTGGAGTTTCAGGTCATTCCGAGAAGTTTTGTTTCTGCACATAAATAACACCATGGAAAGTCTGCTGAAAACAGCGTCAGTCCGGGTTAGTTCCATTCAAATCATGCAAGTTAGAGTCCAAAAACAAGGGCAATAGTGTTTGGAAAAGTAGATACGACGGAGGCGTATCAGTTGTCATTTGATGAACAAGATCACATCATTAGATAATGATGTGATGGACAAGACCCATCCGTTAGCTTAGCATTATGATTGTTAAGTTTTTATTGCTATTGCTTTCTTCATGACTTATACATATTCCTCCGACTATGAGATTATGCAACTCCCGAATACCGAGGAACACCTTATGTGCTATCTGGGTGATTCTAAAGATGCTCTACAGGTGTCTCCGAAGGTGTTTGTTGGATTGGCATAGATCAAGATTAGGATTTGTCACTCCGTGTATCGGAGAGGTATCTCTGGGCCTTCTTGGTAATGCACATCACTATAAGCCTTGCAAGCAATGTGACTAATGAGTTAGTTACGGGATATTGCATTACAGAACGAGTAAATAGTCTTTCCGGTAATGAGATTGAACTAGGTATGGTGATACCGATGATCGAATCTCGGGCAATTAACATACCGATGACAAAGGGAATGACGTATGTTGTCATGCGGTTTGACCGATAAAGATCTTCGTAGAATATGTAGGAACCAATATGAACATCTAGGTTCCGCTATTGGTTGTTGACCGGAGATGTGTCTCGGTCATGTCTACATAGTTCTCGAACCCGTAGGGTCCGCACGCTAAACGTTCGATGACGATTTGTATTGTGAGTTATGTATTTTGGTGACTGAAGTTCATTCGGCATCCCGGATGAGATCACAGACATGATGAGGAGTCTTGGAATGGTCGAGAGGTAAAGATTGATATATTGGATGGTTATATACGGACACCGGAATGGTTCCGAAGAGGTTCAGAGATTTTTCGGAGTACCGGGAGGTTACTAGAACCCCCCGGGAAAGTTAATGGGCCTCATGGGCCATAGTGGAGAGAGGGAGGCAGGCCATAAGAGGTGGCGCGCCCCCCATGACCAATCCGAATTGGACAAGGGGTGCGGGGCGCGGCCCCCCTTTCCTTCTCCCTCTCCCCCTCTTTCCCCTTTCCCCTCTCCGTTGGAAGGAAGGGGGGAATTCTACTAGGAGTGGACTCCTAGTAGGACTCCCCCCATGGCGCGCCACCCCTAGGGCCGGCCACCTCCTCCTCCCCTCCTTTATATACCAGGGCGGGGGGCACCCCAAAGGCACATCAATTGTTCTCTTAGCCGTGTGCGGTGCCCCCTCCACAGTTTATTCCTTCGGTCATAGCGTCGTAGTGCTTAGGCGAAGCCCTGCGCGGATCACATCACCATCACCATCACCACGCCGTCGTGCTGACGGAACTCTCCCTCGACCCTCCGCTGGATCAAGAGTTCGAGGGACGTCATCGATCTGAACGTGTGCTGAACTCGGAGGTGCCGTACGTTTGGTACTTGGATCGGTTGGATCGTGAAGACGTTCGACTACTTCAACTGCGTTAACCTAATGCTTCCGCTTTGGTCTACGAGGGTACGTGGACAGACTCTCCCCCTCTCGTTGCTATGCATCTCCTAGATAGATCTTGCGTGAGCGTAGGAATTTTTTCTAAATTGCATGCTACGTTCCCCAACAGTGGCATCCGAGCCAGGTCTATGTGTAGATGATATGCACGAGTAGAACACAAAGAGTTGTGGGCGATAATAGTCATACTGCTTACCACCAACGTCTTAGTTTGATTCGGCGGTATTGTTGGATGAAGTGGCCCGGACCAACATTACATGACCACGTTCATGAGACTGGTTCTACCGATGTGCATCTTTAGTTGGCTGGCGGGTGTGAGTTTCTTCAACTTTAGTTGAATCGAGTTTGACTAGGGCCGGTCCTTGTTGAAGGTTAAAATAGCACACTTGACGAAAAATCGTTGTGGTTTTGATGCGTAGGTAAGAACGGTTCTTGCTAGAAGCCCGTAGCAGCCACGTAAAACTTGCGACAACAAAATAGAGGACGTCTAACTTGTTTTTGTTGGGCATGTTGTGATGTGACATGGTCAAGACATGATGTGATATATGTTATTGTATGAGATGATCATGTTTTGTAAAAGTTATCGGCAACTAGCAGGAGCCTTATGGTTGTCGCTTTATTGTATTAAATGCAATCACCATGTAATTGCTTTACTTTATCACTATGCGGTAGCGATAGTCGTAGAAGCAATAGTTGGCGAGACGACAACGACACTACGATGGAGATCAAGGTGTCAAGCCGGTGACGATGGAGAACATGATGGTGCTTTGGAGATGGTGATCAAAGTCATAATATGATGATGGCCATATCATGTCAATATTTTGATTGCATGCGATGTTTATCTTTTATGCATCTTATTTTGCTTAGTACGGCGGTAGCATTATAAGATGATCCCTCACTGAATTTCAAGGTATAAGTGTTGTCCCTGAGTATGCACCGTTGCTACAGTTCGTCGTGCCGAGACACCAAGTGATGATCGGGTGTGATAAGCTTTACGTTCACATACAACGGGTGCAAGCCAGTTTTGCACACGCAGAATACTCGGGTTAAACTTGACGAGCCTAGCATATGCATATATGGCCTTGGAACACTGAGACCGAAAGGTCGAACATGAATCATATAGTAGATATGATCAACATAGAGATGTTCACCATTGAAAACTACTGCATCTCACGTGATGATCGGACATGGTTTAGTTGATATGGATCATGTGATCATTTAGATGACTAGAGGGATGTCTATCTAAGTGGGAGTTCTTAAGTAATATGATTAATTTAGCTTTAATTTATCATGAACTTAGTCCTGATAGTTTTTGCATATCTATGTTGTGGTAGATCAATGGCCCGTGCTACCGTTCCCTTGAATTTTAATGCGTTCCTAGAGAAAGCTAAGTTGAAAGATGATGGTAGCAACTACACGGACTGGGTCCGTAACTTGAGGATTATCCTCATTACTGCACAGAAGAATTACGTCCTGGAAGCACCGATAGGTGCAAGGCCTGCTGCAGGAGCAATGTCGGACGTTATGAACGTCTGGCAGACTAAAGCTGATGACTACTCGATTGTTCAGTGTGCCATGCTTTACGGATTAAAATCGTGACTTCAAAGACGTTTTGAACGTCATGGAGCATATGAGAGGTTCCAGGTGTTGAAGTTAATATTTCAAGCAAATGCCCGAGTTGAGAGATAGGAAGTCTCCAACAAGTTCTATAGCTGCAAGATGGAGGAGAACAGTTCTGTCAGTGAACACATACTTAGAATGTCTGGGTACCATAACCACTTGACTCAGCTGGGAGTTAATCTTCCTGATGATAGTGTCATTGATAGAGTTCTTCAATTACTGCCACCAAGCTATAAAGGCTTCATGATGAACTATAATATGCAAGAGATGGAAAAGACAATTCCCGAGCTCTTCACGATGCTAAAGGATGCAGAGGTAGAAATCAAGAAGGAGCATCAAGTGTTGATGGTTAACAAGACCACTAGTTTCAAGAAAAAAGGGCTAAGGGAAGAAGGGGAACTTCAAGAAGAATAGCAAGCAAGTTGCTACTCCCGGTAAGAAGCCCATGTCCGGACCTAAGCCTGAAACTGAGTGCTTCTACTGCAAAGGGACTGGTCACTGGAAGCGGAACTGCCCCAAGTATTTGGCGGATAAGATGGATGGCAAAGTGAAAGGTATATTTGATATAGATGTTATTGATGTGTACCTTACTAATGCTCGCAGTAGCGCCTGGGTATTTGATACTGGTTCTGTTGCTCATATTTGCAACTCGAAACAAGGGCTATGGATTAAACAAAGATTGGCTAAGGACGAGGTGACGATTGCTGCTAAACAAACGGGTTTTAACCCCTTTCCGCGACGGCCTTTGGAACCGTCGCCAACTGAGTATGGGCGATAGGGGGTCCTTCCCACACGACCCAGAAAACTTCGGTGATATGCCCTCCTGGCACACACGCTCGGCAAAATGAGGTCGTGTGCGACCGATGAGAACTCAAATAAAGAAATACGTACTGTAGTGCTAAAAAAATACAATTATACAGGTGAAATCATTTGCGGTCATAAGTACACGATAACCCACAAGTATAGGGGATTGCAACAGTTTCGAGGGTAGAGTATTCAACCCAAATTTATAGATTCGACACATGGGGAGCCAAAGAATATTTGAAGGCATTAGCAGCTGAGTTGTCAATTCAACCACACCTGGAGATTAATTATCTGCAGCAAAGTGATCAGTAGCAAAGTAGTTTGATAGTTTTGATAGTTGTGACAGCAGCAACGGTAACAGTAACAGTGATAGCAGTAATTTGTAGCAAGTGTAACAATGATGATAGCAGTAGTAACGCAACAAGATCAATAAAGATAAATTCGTAGGCATTGGATCGGTGACTTGTTGGATGATTTCATCATGTAACAGTTATAACCTTGGCGATACGGCACTAGCTCCAGTTCATCGATATAATGTAGGCATGTATTCCATAAATAGTCATACGTGCTTTATTAAAAGAACTTGCATGTCATATTTTGTCCTACCCTCCCGTGGCAGCGGGGTCCATATTGGAAACTAAGGGATATTAAGGCCTCCTTTTAATAGAGAACGGGAACAAAGCATTAACACATAGTGAATACATGAACTCCTCAAACTACGGTCATCATCGAGAGTGGGCCCAGTTGTTGTCACTCCAGGGTTGCCGGATCATAACATGTAGTAGGTGACTATAACTTGCAAGATCGGATCTAACACATGGATATAATGATGAATTCATAAACGGCTCAGATCTGAGTTCATGGCACCTGGGCCCAAAGTGACAAGCATTAAGCATAGCAAAGTCATAGCAACATCAATCTAAGAACATAGTGGATACTAGGGATCAAGCCCTAACAAAACTAACTCGATTACATGATGAATCTAATCCAACTCCTCACCGACCAGCGAGCCTACGAAGGAATTACTCACTCCTGGTGGAGAGCATCATGGAATTGGCGATGGAGATTGGTTGGTGATGACGAAGAACGAAGACCCCCCTCTCCGGAGCCCCAAACGGACTCCAGATCTGCCCTCCCAAGGAAGAACAGGGCTTGGCTGTGGCTCCATCTCGTGGATCGCGATAATTCTTTCTCCCTGTTTTTTTCTGGAATAATGTGAATTTATAGTATCAGGGGGTCGTCAGCGGGGCCACCAAGTGGGTACAACCCACCCAGGCACGCTAGGAGAGGGGGCGCGCCCTGGTGGGTTGTGCCCAACCAGGGGCCCCTCTCTGGTGGGTCTTGGCTCCAGAAATTCTTATTATTGATATAAAAAATCCTCGCAAAGTTTGGTTCCATTCCGAGAACTTTTATTTCTACACAAAACAACACCATGGTAGTTCTGCTGAAAACTGCATTAGTCCGGGGTTAGTTTCATTCAAATCATGCAAATTAGAGTCCAAAACAAGAGGAAAAGTGTGAGAAAAAATAGATACGTTGGAGACATATCAGTACACCCCACACAGTCAGCCAGCGCTAAACGTTTTCGTTCGTATATACATCCCACACAGTCGCTCCAAGGAAAACTTTTCTGTTCGCAAGTACATCGCACACAATTTTCCCGTTTAAATCGTTTGTGATAGCGTTTCTATTGCACACGGTATTAACAATTTTATCGTTTACGTTACTGAATTCATCACACACGGTGCCTAGAAGAAACTATGTGTCAAGGGCTGTCCATCACACATAGTTTTTATGTGGTAAACGTTTGCGCCAGGTGGCCTAACGCAAACAGTTTTCAAGAGGATTCATGTGTGATTGTTCATTAATATAACACGATTTATTCCTAGAAACTGTGTGCATTATTGAATGCATCGCACACGGTGTTTTGTCAATAACCATTTGCAATTGAAAAACTCAATTAGCAGGCTAATTATCCGATTATTCATATTCCATTTATTAATCTACATGACATTTCATATTAAGCACACAATATGTTTCATTTTCATAATTGAAATACATCGGAGTACAACATCATATAGCTTCAGCACTCAACTACCCCATTACACAACTACACCAGGACCAAGTTTCACATGCAACATCTATAACCTTTCGAAATTAGCATCATAGACGGTACAAAGAGAAATGTATCTCGTCTGGAAAACTGCTGAAGCAGAAGGCGCATACTGAGCCTTCATTGATGTTGAAGCTCTTTGTAACTTTAGGCCAGTGCCAGTGGATGATTGACCGTCCATCCTTCGTCCTCTTCATGAACACTTCAATATTGAACCGTGGGTGTTGTATGAATACCTTCCTCGCCTCCTGACCATACAAGTGGTTTGAGAGGTAATCATCAGTAAACTGCTTTGGAAAGGCCTAAAAACAAGGATGTGCATAAATATCTTCTCTATATTGGAAATGGGGCAAAGGAATAAAAAAGGCAAGGTATAATAGTTAGTACCATCCTGTAGTGAACTGATGTCTTTTTCATTGTGCAGACAAAGATCTGGTTGTTTTTTGTCGCTAATTTCTTTAGCCTAACAATCTTTCTGAGTTTCTTGACTTGACTGATATTCATGGACAACTCATTCCCCATATGCAAAAAGGGTCGAACAGTGGGTCAAAACCTCTGACAGCAGGACCTACATGTGCAAGACCAAATTGTTAAAAACCTAAATATTAGAATGGTTCATGCAATTCCACAATAATGTGCTATTAGACAACGGACCATGCACGTGCTAACATCGATTGTAAACCTCAGTGCTTCCCATTGTTTCCCTACAACACATATAAGATAGTTAGTCATCAGGTTAAGTAAGGGTTCACATGCTATCTGTAAAATATGTTGATGAAAAATAAGCACATTGCAGATTCATCAGATTAATTCAAGCCACATGGAAAACCCATTTATCCAAGCCAAGCATGATTAAGGACTAGGAAATATAGCACTTGTATATGTTTCTCATGTATTAAGTGCAGCCAAATTCGATTTATTCCTCACATGCACAACAATACAAAATTCTACCCACGACAATTGGACATCGCAGTGTAGAATTGAACCAAGCAGTTAGCTAAACACCACAACAAATCAACCAAACATTAACTGAGCACCACATTGCACAATATAACATACTCCTAATAGAAGATCAGACAGTTAACCAAACCAAGCATGCTTAACAACTGGAAATATAGCAATTGTATCTGATTTATTTCTCACATGGTATACAATAACAGAATGCAGCCACAACAATTGAACATTGCATTGCAGAATTGAACCAAGCAGTTAACTAAACACCACAACAAATGAATCAAACGTTAACTGAGCACCACATTGCACAATATAACATGCTCATAATAGAAGATCACACAGTTAACCAAACCAAGCATGCCTAACAACTTGGAAATATTGCACCATGAAGAATTGAACATCACATTTGCAGAATTGAACCAAGCAGTTAACTGAACACCACATTGCATGACATATAGAACATATACACTATAGCAGAAGATTGCATGGTAAAAGTAGATAGAACAATTCACTAGAATTTGTTAAGGAAAGGCATTAGCTAGCAAACGATGGCCTCGAGAAAACGCCACGAACTGTCGTTTAAAGCAGCCCAAACCGCGTCACGGCGTCGGCGCGGGAAGTATCAACGGTGGCCTCGACGGCGAGGTGCTCCTCCAAGATCTGGGGGTCGGCACGAATGGCAATCATCGCGACCACATCCGCACGTGCGGCCGCGATTTGCTTCTCCGCTGGCAAATGCTCCTTGAGATCCTGGCTATACTACGTGCACCATGGCTTAGGGCGGCACTTATTTGGTGGAGGGGTCGGTGATTTGGGTGGAAGGTGTCGCGCTCGCGCCGGCGGTCGGGGTATGTGGGATGTGGAAGGAGGAGGAGTATGGGGGTCGGGTGTGGATTACCTGCCTGGATAGGCGAGGCCGAGCAGCGTGAAGGAGGGTCGCCGGCGAGGAGGCGGCGCTGCAAGCAAGGAGTGAAGGTTTCAACTTGGAAAGGAAGGCGGAAATAGGAGAAATGTGGCTTTTGGTAAGGGAGAGGGGCCGGGAGGTAGATATTTCCGCGGAAGCCGAGAATTTGGAATCGCTTCAGCGAAAAAACTGGCACGCAAAGTGTCATCAGACACGGTCCCTTATTCAGAACTGTGTACGATATGTGAACATCACAAACGATTCAGATAGCTTAACCCGTGTGTGTTAAGTTTGAACGTCAAAAATTTTGGTTTGAATTTCCCTGGTTACAGTGGTCATCCACGTCATTGCATAATGTGGGTACACAAAGGAGACTAACTTCTTAATCGAGCAAGTTCAGCAATTAAATAGAGCTAGCTGACCTAAACATGACTCTAACAAAGTAAAGACCGGCGCTCTTAATTAAACAAAACAAAGAGTACTACTACGGCTGGTGCTCGTCGATCTTCGCCGCCGCCTCCATGTCCAGCTCACGCCCGATGGTCTCCTAGGGAAGGGGCTCCATGGCATCAATTGCACCATACTCGGCAAGCATCTCGCCATCCGCGTCCGCCATATCTTCGGCATAGGCCGCCACGAGCTGGGCGTGGGCGGCCGCGATCTGGGCTCTGGCGGGCTCCGTCGTGGCAAGTTATGCCGTGCAAGAATGGACGGCTGCTCGAACTCTCTCTACGATTGCCAGCTCTTTGGCCGTGGGTTGCCGACTGTTGTCGGAGAAGCTTCGTTCGATTTGTGCGGTGACCGCCACGAGCTGGGTGTCAATGGCCTCGACATGGTAGTGGGCGGCCTCCATCAGGGCTAAGGCCACCGCTGCGGAACGGACAGCTGTTGTGCCTCTCTCGCCAGTTGCTATCCTCGAGGCAGATGTTGTTGCCGCCGCCTGAGAAGCAACAACGGCCGTTTGGGCCGCCTTGGCCGCCCGGACGCAGACTGCGATCGCCCTCACGAAGCTTGTTAGCACGCGCCTGGCGGCTGCGGCCGCGCTCTCGCCGGAGTGGGCCGCCGAAGTTGCCCTCACAAAGTGGGTCCACGTCCCCATCTTTCACCGGCGACGAATGAACAGTGAAATGATATTGTTAGGCAATAAGCCGCGGCGAGGTGTCGAACGAGCCGGGCGCGTGTATGGGCGCGCGCCGGGCACATTGGACGCGTCGGGTCCGCGACGTAGGAGTGCGTGCGTGCGTGCGGGAGGTGCATGGGCGTGTCCATGCAGGTGTGGCGTGTGTGTGTGTTGTCTGGTGGCGTAACGGGCCTGGGGTAGACTGTGTCGAGGCGCCGGACCTGGTCACGCGAATCGCGTGCGTGCGCGGCGGGAGCGTGGGCCGGGAGCGCGGGGACGTGGGGGAGTGCGCGAGGGGGGCGCGTCGGGGGCGCGGTGTGGTGCGCCGATGGACGCAGATATAAACCCCTCACACCCGTGTGTTGTAGCATGTGGTGTGACGAGTAAGAGCTCGTGGAAGTGGCGTTGTTGCACCGGGAAAAACCACCGTGTCCCCGTGTCTTTCTTCCTCCTCCGGTCTTCTTCTTCCTCGGTTTGAGCCACGACGTCAGAGAGAGCGAGGAGGAGCGAGGCGAGGGACTGGCGGTTCCAACAGATATTTGGGGAGTGAGCTAGTGTGCTTGACACGCCGACTGTGGACTATAGCCGACACGCCTTCTTGCGTAAGCCATAGGCGTACTATACACCGACGGTGCTGCAAGATATTTTGTGATGCATCTCACATGGTTGGTGATAATAAACTATGTGTGATCTACTTGATTTATCGTCTTGATTTGAATTACGTAATGGGGTCATAGCTACAAAGGATGGTGTTTGAATTGTTAGAACTTTTATCTGCAGTGAACATGCAACTATAGGTGTGTCGTCAAAAAATTGGAATTATTCAGGGTTCGTTTGGTCGTTTTTACACATTAACTTGGTTTTGTAGGCATTTCAGGTGCATAATTCTAATCCGAACTACATGCACATGCTCCAGTGCATATAAACGGGTTAAAAATCAAATATGTGTCCTTGGTTGCATGCTTAGGTCCCATGCAAGAAATGGGAATGAATGTCACACACCCTGCCACCGTCACTCGGCCGCAAAACATTGTGATACCTAGTTTTTAAATTCTAGTAAATCAAAAACTCGTTTGAAATTCATGAAACTTGGCATGCTATCATGAAGCGGCATCAACATGCCGTGGTAAAAAATTTGTCGCATTTGGGGCAGGTTTGGGTATAAGCTTCTCACAAACCAGAGCTTCTCACAACAAGCGTGATGGTTTCGGTAGGGAACGTGCCACCTTTGGGGACGAAACGATATCCGTTGCCTCTTATTGCTTCCAAAATTTTTCGAGCGTCAACATAGAACAACAGGAGTGTTGTGTTCAATTTTGGAATTTTTGGGGTTCATTTGGACATTTTTATACATTGACTGGGTTTTCCAGGCATTTTAAGCGCATAATTCAAATTTGAACTACATGCACATTCTCCAGTGCATATAAACTGGTTGAAAAATCAAATATGTGTCCTTGGTTGCATGCTTAGGTCCCATGCAAGAAATGAGAATGAATTTCAAACACCCTGCCACCGTCACTCGGCCGCAAACATTGAGATACATGGCTTTTAATTTCTAGTAAATCCAAAACTCATCCGAAATTCATGAAACTTGGCATGCTATCATGGAGCGGCATCAACATGCCGTGGTAAAATTTTTGTCCCATTTGGGGCAGGTTTGGGTATAAGCTTCTCACAATCCAGAGCTTCTCACAACAAGCGTGATGGTTTCGGTAGGGAACATGCCACCTTTGGGGACGAAACGATATCCGTTGCCTCTTATTGCTTTCAAATTTTTTCGAGTGTGAACATAGAACAACATTAGTGTTGTGTTCAATTTTGGAATTTTCCGGGGTTCGTTTGGACATTTTAATGCATTAACTGGGTTTCCAAGGCATTTTATGCGCATAATTCAAATTTGAACTACATGAACATGCTTCAGTGCATATAAACTGGTTGAAAAATTAAATATGTGTCCTTGGTTGCATGCTTAGGTCCCATGCAAGAAATGGGAATGAATTTCAAACACCCTGCCACCGTCACTCGACCGCAAACATTGAGCCTGGTTTTTAAATTGTAGTAAATCCAAAACTCGTCTGAAATTCATGAAACTTGGCATGCTATCATGGAGCGGCACCAACATGCCGTGGTAAATTTTTTGCCCCATTTGGGGCAGGTTTGGGTATAATTAAGCTTTTCACAAACCAGAGCTTCTCACAACAAGCATGATGGTTTCAGTAGGGAACGTGCCACCTTTGGGGACGAAACGATATCCGTTGCCTCTTATTGCTTTCAAATTTTTTCGAGTGTCAACATAGAATAACAGGAGTGTTGTGTTCAATTTTGGAATTTTTCGGGGTTCGTTTGGACATTTTTATACATTAATTGGGTTTTCCAGGTATTTTATGTGCATAATTCAAATTTGAAGTACATGCACATTCTCCAGTGCATATAAACTGGTTGAAAAATCAAATATGTGTGCTTCGTTGCATGCATAGGTCCCATGCAAGAAATGGGAATGAATTTCAAACACCCTGCCACCATCACTCGGCCGCAAACATTGAGATACTTGGTTCTTAAATTCTAGTAAATCAAAAACTCGTCTGAAATTCATGAAACTTGGCATGCTATCATGGAGCGGCATCAACATGCCGTGGTAAATTTTTTGTCCAATTTGGGGCAGGTTTGGGTATAAGCTTCTGACAAACCAGAGCTTCTCACAACAAGCGTGATGGTTTCGGTAGGGAATGTGCCACCTTTGGGGATGAAACGATATTCGTTGCCTCTTATTGCTTTCAAATTTTTTCGAGTGTCAACATAGAACAACATGAGTGTTGTTTTCAATTTTGGAATTTTTCGGGGTTCGTCTGGACACTTTTATACATTAACTGGGTTTCCCAGGCATTTTATGCGCATAATTCAAATTTGAACTACATGCACATTCTCCAATTCATATACACTGGTTAAAAAATCAAATATGTGTCCTTGGTTGCATGCTTAGGTCCCATGCAAGAAATGGGAATGGATTTCAAACACTCTGCCACCGTCACTCGGCCACAAACATTGAGATACATGGCTTTTAAATTCTAGTAAATCCAAAACTCGTCTGAAATTCATGAAACTTGGCATGCTATCATGGAGCAGCATCAACATGCCGTGGTAAAAAAATTGTCCCATTTGGGGCAGGTTTGGGTATAAGCTTTGACAAACCTTAGCTTCTCACAACAAGCGTGATGGTTTCGGTAGGGAACGTGCCACCTTTGGGGAAGAAACAATATCTGTTGCCTCTTATTGCTTTAAAACATTTTCTAGTGTCAACATAGAACAACAAGAGTGTTGTGTTTACTTTCGGATTTTTCGGGGTTCATTTGGACATTTTTATACATTAACTGGGTTTTCTAGGCATTTCATGTGCATAATTCGAACTACATGCACAAGCTCCAGTGCATATAAATTGGTTGAAAATCAAATCTGTGTCCTTCGGAGCATGCTTAGGTCCCATGCAAGAAATGGGAATGAATTTCAAACACCAGGGCACTGTTGATTGCCGGCAAAACATTGAGATACTTTGTTTTTAAATTCTAGTAAATCCAAAACTCGTCTGAAATTCCTGAAACTTGGCATGCTATAATGGAATGGCACCCGACATGCTGTGGTATTTTTCGTGTCCATTTTTAGAGAAGGCGCACTCGAATAACAGCCAACAAAGGCATTTTGAAAGAAATTGCGGCCACTGTAACATCTCAAATGTTTTGTATAATTTAAATTGTAGGCGTTCTGTTAACCATTCACGTGACGCCACGCCTCACTCTTTTAATGGCTAGGAGGTGCCGTGCGGACAGGTGCTTGAGTGCTCGACTAAACGGAAGGCATGCGAGCGGCACTCCAATGCGGAGGCTCAACCGGAAGCATGCGAGCTGTACGCCGCGCAGGCTCACCGGGAAGCGAGGCCTTTGACTTCCATGGCCGCCCGCCTTGCTCGCATCCTCTCCATTAATGGCGGCAAAGCCGTAGTTTAATTCGAGTTTTAAATACAAAACACTCATCGCAAACGTTTTAGATAGAACACCCATATGCAAAGTGAGAGCTATGGTCTTCCCCCTTAAGTCGAGGGAAAATCCGCAGCGCAGGATTTTTGCACCCCTTCAACGCAAACGGTTGTTTTTCATGCCCCGTGTGCAACCACGTACAAACAATTTGGTAAGATTTGCATCTGTCATATTGGGTATGTTGCCATTTGTCAAACTGAAAAGATTTACATTTGTTGATCTAGTAACATTGACATTTATCAATCCTTGTTACATTGCGATTTATCAAAATATGCAGCCAGAAATCACTAGCACTATCTAATTTTTGCAACTAAAATTCAGTAATTAAGCATAGATTTCATTCATAGATTAAGCAGTTGTTCTTAATTTATACAAACAGTTCAACTCGACAGCTGAACCGACCAAACTTCTCCCCAATTGTTGCCAACCACGTACTGAAATAGCTAGTTCAACTATATATACTAGCTAATTTTAAGTACGTTGTACAGTTCGACCACACATCTATAGTCAGATGAACTGAAAAAATAGCCCCTAAATACTACTACTACCACAGAGGGATTTTGTGCTACTTCCGGTAGCCTCTCCTCTGCCGAGCGCGCTCAGTAAGAGGCAGAGAAGGAGGAGGAGGAGCCTACCGACGAGCTGGACAAATGCAATACGGTGCCTGCCGCTGCTGCATGTTCAGTGACGCTCGCCAGCTCGAACGCTCCAGACGATCCCTCTCGAAGCGGCCGAACTACTCGTAGATCTCCTGATTCCTCGCCTCTGCGTCGGCGTGTGTTGTGGCCACGGCTGCGGTAAGGCTCTTTGCGTGCTTGACGAGGCGCTCCTCCTCCTCCCGCAGGAACTCGATGTAGCGCGCAAGGTCGCTGACGCACGTGCGGGCCTCCACCTCCGCCTCTCGCCTTCTGGCCGCGGTGGCGGAGCAGTTGATAATCCCGGCGGTCGACGGTGGCTGGCGGCCACGACGGTCGACGATGGGGTGGCGGCCATGACCACCACCTCCTGCCTTCGAGCCGCGGTGGCGGAGCGGGTGATGGCCACGGTGGCCAGCAGTGGGGTGGCGGCCACGACGGCCACCTCCCGCCTTCGGGCCGCAGCGGCGGAGCGCGGGATGGCCCTGGCTTTCGACGGTGGTGTGGCAGCCACGGCGGCTGGCTACTGCTGCCGACGGGCAGCGACGGCGGAGCATGTGGTGGCTGTTCCACGCACACCCAACAGGGACGCCACACGCACTACACTATGCTGGGGACTGCGCCGCCGCGGTGTAGCCTCCTAGCTGGAGCTGTCCTCCAATGATGGCGGAGTGGCTGAGCGACGATGACGGACCGGTGCCATTGGCAATTGTGGGAGATGCATACGAGATAAGCTACAGGGAGGGAGGGGAAAATGCGACGCAGGACTCGCCGGCCGTGAGGGTTTCTATAGCAGGCCGATAAGCATTGGGATTTTGGGGGATTTCACCGAGTCGGGCGGGAAGCTTGCGTGGGAACCATCGAGGTTGCGCGGGAACAGGCTCACCGACGATTCATTGGCGCCACCGTTTGGCCAAAAGAACGCCCCCGCGCACTGCACATACTTGCGCGGTAAGCCGTCTGCGGCAGCGGTGTGACAAGACGTGCGAGAGGAGGACGAAAGGACATGTACACATATGGTTAATAAAAAAAGTTTGCGATTTAACTACCTACTATACCCCCGTCCTGGTTTATAAGTAGGATTAAACTAATAAAATACGAATGCATGTCGCCAAAGATTATATCGTTGGAGTCGTATTTGAACATAGTTTCCAGCTATACAATTTTTGTAACATGCATTAACACTTTTTTGGTTAAATTTAAGGTTATATACCAGCAAGCGTTTGCCCGCAACACACACGGCTTATTCCATCACAAACAGCTCGGATGGATCAACTGTATGCCACGTATCGCACACGCAACTCTAATCTGATTCGTGCTTGATGTCTCTGAAATCGCTCGCACAGTTCGTCTTATTTGCCACGTATCACTGTGCCGGCCTCTGCTCGCGTCCCTTGGGAAGCTCTGCTCGCCGTTAGGTGCCATAGCGCACTGTGCTTGCCGTTAGGCACCACTGCATGCTCTGCCGCGTCCGTTGGCGCGCTCTGCTCGTGTCCGTCGGTGCGCTCGGCTTGTGGACAACTTTTCCTTGCGCGTTCAACTGGTATATGCATATATATATATATATGGTTGCTCGCCGTTGAGGCGACCGCGGAGCGCTCTGCTCGCGTCCCTCTACACGCGCTCTACCAGTGGTTGGGCGTGCGCACGATCACGTCGGGGGCCTCATATGCATGCGGTTGTGCCGCGCGCGTTGCCACGCGATACAGTTACGTTCGGCACAATGGAGTTACGCGCTGCAAATTAGAACTGCCATCAGGGCCTGCCAATATTCTTGGTCGTCCGACTTCCCCTTTAATTCCCGTGGCCATTATAACCTTAGTCTCTTCAACCTTTCGATCGCGCCCCACAACACAACAAGCACACCCACGACGACACATAGAGAGGGGATGTCCAGTGGCGCTCCAATTAATGGAGTTCGACGAGCATAGAGTGGAGACCCATGCGAGGGAGACGGATCTCTCGATGGTGTACACCATCGACCCGGCCGTGGTGGATGACTACATCAACAGCGTTGAGCAGTTGCTTGCTCGAGACAAGTACAAGGTGGTCGGCATCGACCTCCAGTACACCGCCAGTCGTCCTGGCATAGATCAGAAGGTTGCCGTCACCCAGTTGTGCGTGCGCCATCATGTCCTCATCTACCACTACTACATGACCACAGAGCCTTGCGACCGTTTCAACAGGTTTGTCAACAACACTGACTACAGGTTCGCCACGGTGGAAACCAAAGACGATGTAAAGGCGCTCAGTGTTACGGGCTTGGCCTGCAAGAACCTTGTCGAAATCCCTGACCACTACAGGGTCTGCGGCAGCATGAAGAAGGACTCCCTGGTCGAACTCGCCTCGACCATCATCGGCCCCTACTACGAAAAGATGAAGCAGGATGCCCAGAGAACAAGTCCCCTATCCTGGCACAGGGCCTGGATGCGGCAATTGGATGAACCTCAACTCAGGTTCGCGGCCAAGAGCATGTACATATGCTACGAGATGCACAGGCGGATCGTTGACATGAGGAAGTGCCTCGTTACCCAAATCGACGAACCCGGATTGAGCCACAAGCAGAGCAGGCGTCACAAGAAGTAGATGATGATCAGATGATCGTTTATGCTAGTTAATCATGCATGTAATATATAGTTTACTTTATTGGTGTGTGCAAATTTCATGTGTGTAGTAGCCACCTATGTAATTATGCATGTAATAGTTTACTTTGGTGTGTGCAAATGCCATGGTTGTAGTAGCCACCTATGTAAGTGGATGTTTAATTTGGTTATTCAAGCATGTCCTTATAAGTGTTTATGTGTGTGTGTGTGTGTGTGTATGTTGTTGTTTTGTATGCAATACCATCGCACAACACACACGTCTTATTAGCAGCAACCGTCTGCGTTATTGTCGGTCTTCACACACATTTCTGATTACAGACCTGTTTGCGGCGTATCACACACATCTTGTTAAGTTGAACTGTTTCTGTTCTCATGTCTCAACGCAAACAGTTCATCCGAGTGAACCGCATGCCGTATATCGCACACACCTTGATATGGCTGACCATTTCTTTTGTGTTTCCTAATAAGAAACAGTTCATCCGAGTGAACCGTATGCTGTATATCGCACACACCTCCATCTGGCTGCCCGTTTCTTTTGTTCCTCCTCATCGCAAACAGTTAATTGAACTGAACCGTATGCCCTGCATCGCACACGCAACTAAAATCTGAACCGTGTTTGATGGCTCCGCCATCGCAAACGTTTTGCACCTTTTTTGACGGTTTTTACACCACTGTTTACGATTATGGCATCGCACATAGTTTCGTCGAAGGGTCTCTGATCGTCGCGTTAGCTGCATCCTGCAGTAGTGGTGGGAAATGGTTCCAAAGTCGATGTGATCGCTGTCGACACGCTACCTCTACATCTACCTTCAGGATTAGTTTTAGACCTAAATAATTGTTATTTGGTGCCAGCGTTGAGCATGAACATTATATCTGGATCTTGTTTGATGCGAGACGGTTATTCATTTAAATCAGAGAATAATGGTTGTTCTATTTATATGAGTAATATCTTTTAGGGTCATGCACCCTTGATGAGTGGTCTAGTTTTGTTGAATCTCGATAGTAGTGGTACACATATTCATAATATTGAAGCCAAAAGATGCAAAGTTAATAATGATAGTGCAACTTATTTGTGGCACTGTCGTTTAGGTCATATTGGTGTAAAGCGCATGAAGAAACTCCATGCTGATGGACTTTTGGAATCACTTGATTATGAATCACTTGATGCTTGCGAACCATGCCTCATGGGCAAGATGACTAAGAGTCCGTTCTCCGCACCAATGGAGCGAGCAACTGAGTTATTGGAAATAATACATACTGATGTATGCGGTCCGATAAGTGTTGAGGCTCGCGGCGGGTATCGTTATTTTCTAACCGTCACAGGCGATTTGAGCAGATATGGGTATATCTACTTGATGAAACATAAGTCTGAAACATTTGAAAAGTTCAAAGAATTTCATAGTGAAGTGGAAAATCATCGTAACAAGAAAATAAAGTTTCTACGATCTGATCGTGAGGTGAATATTTGAGTTATGAGTTTGGTCTTCATTTGAAACAATGTAGAATAGTTTCGCAATTCACGCCACCTGGAACTCTACAGCGTAATGGTGTGTCCGAACATCGTAACCATACTTTATTAGATATGGTACGATCTATGATGTCTCTTACCGATTTACGACTATCGTGTTGGGGTTAGGCTTTAGAGACAGCTGCATTCATGTTAAATAGGGAACCATCTAAATCCGTTGAGATGACACCATATGAACTGTGGTTTGGCAAGAAACCTAAATTGTCGTTTCTTAAAGTTTGGGGATGCGATGCTTATGTGAAAAAGCCTCAACCTGATAAGCTCGAACCCAAATCAGAGAAATGCGTCTTCATAGGATACCCAAAGGAAACTGTTGGGTACACCTTCTATCACTGATCCGAAGGCAAGATATTCGTTGCTAAGAATTGATCCTTTCTAGAGAAGGAGTTTCTTTCGAAAGAAGTGAGTGGGAGGAAAGTAGAACTTGATGAGGTAGTTGTACCTTCTCTCGAATTGGAAAATGGTTCATCACAGAAATAAGTTCTAGTGATGCCTACACCAATTAGTGAGGAAGTTAATGATGATGATGATCATGAAACTTCAGATCAAGTTACTACCAAACCTCGTAGGTCAACCAGAGTACGTTCCGCACTAGAGTGGTACAGTAGTCCTGTTTTGGAGGTCATGTTACTAGACCATGACGAACCTACGAACTATGAGGAAATGATGATGAGCCCAGATTCCGTGAAATGGCATGAGGCCATGAAATCTGAGATGGGATCCATGTATGAGAACAAAGTGTGGACTTTGGTTGACTTGCCCGATGATCGGCAAGCCATAGAGAATAAATGGATCTTTAAGAAGAAGAATGAAGCTGGCGGTAATGTTACTATCTACAAAGCTCGACTTGTTGTGAAATGTTTTCGACAAGTTTAAGGAGTTGACTGCAATGAGACCTTCTCAGCCGTAGCGATGCTTAAGTCTGTCAGAATCATGTTAGCAATTGCCGCATTTTATGATTATGAAATTTGGCAAATGGATATCAAAATTGCATTCCTTAATGGATTTCTTAAAGAAGAGTTGTATATGATGCAACCAGAAGGTTTTGTTGATCCTAAAGGTGCTAACAAAGTGTGCAAGCTCCAGCGATCCATTTATGGACTGGTGCAAGCATCTCAGAGTTGGAATATACGCTTTGATAGTGTGACCAAAGCATATGGTTTTATACAGACTTTAAGACAAGCCTGTATTTACAAGAAAGTGAGTGTGAGCTCCTTAGCATTTCTGATATTATATGTGGATGACATATTGTTGATTGGAAATACTATAGAATTTCTGGATAGCATAAAAGGATACTTGAACAAGAATTTTTCAATGAAAGACCTCGGTGAAGCTGCTTATATATTGGGCATCAAGATCTATAGAGATAGATCAAGACGCTTAATTGGACTTTCACAATGCACATACCTTGATAAAGTTTTGAAGAAGTTCAAAATGGATCAGTCAGTTCTTCCCTATGTTACAAGGTGTGAAGTTGAGTCAGACTCAATGCCCGACCACTGCAAAAGATAGAGAGAAAATGAAAGTCATTCCCTATGCCTCAGCCATAGGTTCTATCATGTATGCAATGCTGTGTACTAGACCTGATGTGTACCTTGCTATAAGTTTAGCAGGGAGGTACCAAAGTAATCCCGGAGTGGATCACTGGACAGCGGTCAAGAACATCCTGAAATACCTGAAAAGAACTAAGGATATGTTTCTCGTTTATGGAGGTGACAAAGAGCTTGTCGTAAATGGTTACGTCGATGCAAGATTTAACACTGATTCGGATGACTCTAAGTCGCAAACCGGATATGTATTTATATTGAATGGTGGAGCTGTCAGTTGGTGCAGTTCCGAGAAGAGCGTCATTGCGAGATCTACATGTGAAGCGGAGTACATAGCTGCTTCGGAAGCAGCAAATGAAGTAGTCTGGATGAAGGAGTTCATATCCGATCTAGGTGTAATACCTAGTGCATCGGGTCCAATGAAACTCTTTTGTGACAATACTGGAGCAATTGCCTTGGCGAAGGAATTCAGATTTCACAAGAGAACCAAACACATCAAGAGACGCTTCAATTCCATCCACGATCAAGTCAAGGAGGGAGACATAGATATTTGCAAAATACATACAGATCTGAATGTTGTAGACCCGTTGACTAAGCCTCTTCAACGAGCAAAACATGATCAGCACCAAGACTCCATGGGTGTTAGAATCATTACTATGTAATCTAGATTATTGACTCTAGTGCAAGTGGGAGACTGAAGGAAATATGCCCTAGAGGCAATAATAAAGTTGTTATATATATTTCCTTATATCATGATAAATGTTTATTATTCATGCTAGAATTGTATTATCCGGAAACTTAGTACATGTGTGAATACATAGACAAAATAGAGTGTCCCTAGTATGCCTCTACTTGACTAGCTCGTTAATCAAAGATGGTTCAATTTCCTGACCATAGACATGAGTTGTCATTTCATGAATGGGATCACATCATTTGAGAATGATGTGATGGACAAGACCCATCCGTTAGCTTAGCATTATGATCGTTAAGTTTTTATTGCTATTGCTTTCTTCATGACTTATACATATTCCTCTCACTATGAGATTATGCAACTCCCGAATACCGGAGGAACACCTTGTGTGCTATCAAACATCACAACGTAACTGGGTGATTATAAAGATGCTCTACAGGTGTCTCCGGAGGTGTTTGTTGGGTTGGCATAGATCAAGATTAGGATTTGTCACTCCGTGTATCGGAGAGGTATCTCTGGGCCCTCTCGGTAATGCACATCACTATAAGCCTTGCAAGAAATGTGACTAATGAGTTAGTTACGGGATAATGCATTACGGAACGAGTAAAGAGACTTGACAATAACGAGATTGAACTAGGTATGATGATACCGACAATCGAATCTCGGGCAAGTAACATACCGATGACAAAGGGAATGACATATGTTGTCATGCGGTTTGACCGATAAAGATCTTCGTAGAATATGTAGGAACCAATATGAGCATCCAGGTTCCGCTATTGGTTATTGACCGGAGATGTGTCTCGGTCATGTCTACATAGTTCTCGAACCCGTAGGGTCCGCACGCTTAACGTTCGATGACGATTTGTATTATGAGTTATGTATTTTGGTGACCAAAGTTCATTCGGAGTCCTGGATGAGATCACAGACATGACGAGGAGTCTCGAAATGGTCGAGAGGTAAAGACTGATATATTGGAAGGTTATATACGGACATCGGAATTGTTTCGAAGATGTTCGGGGATTTTTTGGAGTACCGGGAGGTTACCGGAACCCCTTGGAAAGTTAGTGGAGAGAAGGAGGCACACCACAAGAGGTGGCGCGCGCCCCCCATGGCCAATCCGAATTAGACAAGGGGTGGGGGGTGCGACCCCCCTTTCCTTCTCCCTCTCTCCATCGTTACCCTTTCCCCTCTCCATTGGAAGGAAGGGGGGAGCGAATCCTACTATGAGTGGAGTCCTAGTAGGACTCCCCCCATGGTGCGCCACCCCTAGGGCCGGCCACCTCCTCCTCCCCTCCTTTATATATGGGGCCGGGGGGCACCCCAAAGGCACATCAATTGTTCTCTTAGCCGTGTGCGGTGCCCCCTTCCACAATTTACTCCTCCGGTCATAGCATAGTAGTGCTTAGGCGAATCCCTGCGCGGATCACATCACCATCACCGTCACCACGCCGTTGTGCTGACGGAACTCTCCCTCGACCCTCTGCTGGATCAAGAGTTCGAGGGATGTCATCGAGCTGAATGTGCTAAACTCGGAGGTGCCGTATGTTCGGTACTTGGATCGGTTGGATCGTGAAGACGTTCGACTACATCAACCGTGTTAACCTAACGCTTCCGCTTTCGGTCTACGAGGGTATGTGGACACACTCTCCCCCTCTCGTTGCTATGCATCTCCTAGATAGATCTTACATGAGCATTGGAATTTTTTTGAAATTGCATGCTCCATTCCCCAACAAGATCACTTTCAGATGACTCCCCAATAACTCCCTTGGAGTTCTTCTTGGAAGTAAACTTCCTAATGAAACTCATCTTTTCCCTATGAACAAATTCTAAAAATTTTAGTCCTGAAAAGTTTTCTCAACAAAACTTCACAAGAATTATAACAACTAGTCATAGGGATGCCTAGAGGCCATATCAAGCATTCAATATACTTAGAACTCTAAGAATTCAACATGGAAGCTCATCTACAGCAGCACCAAGAGTAACTAATTATTCAAAATATAAACCACTAAAGCAAAAACTAATTGGACCAATGGAGGAGTCACATACTGTAACACCCCGGATGTAAACTTCCATCTTTGACAATGTATCCAACCTTATTCTTCATCCAATTCCTTTTGGGTCCAATCCTTTTTGGTCTCTTTTGTTTTGTTTGTTGGTTTGTACTTATTGCATTGTCTTGTCATCACTGTCATCTTCTTTATGCACTTGCCATCTTATGTTGCATCATGGCCTCATCTTAGTGTTGCATTTCATCATCCTCTTCATGTGCATTGTGTGTATCATGCATGTTATATTGTTGCTTGACCCATGTGTGATCCATACATGACTACCTCCATGCATCACCACCTCTTCTTCTCTTTTCTTTCTTGTTGGAGGTGCCATTTTTGTCCTCCTCCATAAATGTTCAATTTTTTTCCACAATAAATCTTGCATCATGTCATAAACCTCTATGCCAAATTTCACTTCCTTTGGACTTGGTTTGGTTGGGTTCAAAAAGGTTCAAGTTTGAATTTAATTCAAACTTGAATTATTTTTCTGCCTCTAAAAATCCCCAAGCCATTTTATTTAAATAGTACCCATTTCCAGGAGCTTGGAGCTATTTTTATTTCTGCCAAATACCTCTCCTACCTCCCTGCATTTTTTCCTTTTCTACAGCTGCGAATTTAAATTCACAGAACTAAGTTAAAGGGGGAAGCCCTCCTAGTGCAGCAACTTGGGCCTTTTCCCCTGTCCCGCAGCCCAACAGAGCGCATCAACCGCAGCCCAGTCAGCCCACGCATACAGGAGCTTCGTCCTCCTGTATGGCAGTGCATCCAGCGTGCCCACGTTGGACATGGGCGTGATTTGACGGCCGTCCGGCGTCCCTAGCCCCTATATATCATGTCACCGGTTCCCTAGGGTTCCTCCTCGACCGATTCCCCTCCTCTCCTTCCCTCGCCGCCGCCAGGTAAGGCTAGCCACGCCACGCCGTTGCCCTGCCCACCATGTTCCGGCCGAGCTTGAGCTCGTGCTCGGAGTAGCTCGTCGTCGCGCCTCCGACCCTCTTGTTGCCGTGGCGAGGACCGTCAAGTCCTTCTTCGTCCCCTACCACCACGCCCGCACCTCTACGGCCCCTGGATCGACTACCACGACGACATCTTCCTCCTCTGCTTCGCGGACAGCAGCCCCACCAAATTCAGAGCTCCCTCTCGTCGCCTCCGGCTCGTCTCCGTCGACCCCGTCATGTCCTAGGGTGAGCTGGGTAACGCACCTCCCTCTCCCATCCATCCCATGGCATGTAAGAACTCATAGGACTCGCACGATCTGTGTATTTGCTGCGCCCGCAGTGCTCCAGCAAAGTCTGAAGATTTCTGCCGTGTGTGTACCTGCTGTAGCACGCCCGTGCGTCCCCGCGCTCCGGTTCCCGCCTAGCTGCGTTCTCCTCGCTACACTTTCCCACTCGCTTGCAGGCCGCATGCCACAGCCACCATGGTTGCATGGCAAGTTCGTGTACTGCCTTTGCCTGCTCTCGTCCACGCACACACGCAGCTTGCGTTCCACGGGCTCCTGCTCGAGCGTTTGCAAGCGCGCCACTACACCCACACTCTCTTGCACTTCCCGCAGGCCCGATGCTGCTCTGCATCGCAAGTCATCGCCTTCTAGCTCGTCACCGCCGGTGCCGGTGATTTCTGTGTTGTCACGGCCAAAGGCTCGGCCTTCTGGCCTGGTTCAAAAGGAGCCAGGCGCCTCTCTCAGTACACGCACTCCCCTCTAGCGAAGTGTATTTGTGTGAAGTGGTGATTGTAAGCCAACTCTTTATCCCATTCTTGTTCATTACATGGGATTGTGTGAAGATGACCCTTCTTGCGACAAAACCACTTTGCGGTTATGCCTCTAAGTCGTGCCTCGACACATGGGAGATATAGCCGCATCGTGGGCGTTACAAGTTGGTATCAGAGCATGCTTGAAATAAACCGCACAAAAATGACAAGACAGCATCATGATGTAAAATGACATGTATGCAAACTTGCTTAAATGCAGAAAATAATGCCACCAATGGATTGGTGGGATTTTTCTACCCCAAAAACATATATAATATGTCTAGGTTGCTGTAGCAAAATCATCACAAATGCCTTATCATCACCCTTTAATGAGAATGGAAATAGTTTGAGAATATAATAAAAGTGAATCTTCTCATCATGAGAAAAAAGGGTCGCTATGTCATTCAGCTTAGTATGGTGTGCCATAATAGTTTCAGTTTCATAACCATGGAAAGGATCAGATTCAATCAAAGTAATTAACTCTGGGTCGACAGAGAATTCATAATCCTTATCATCAACAAAGATAGGTGAAGTAGCAAATTCAGGATCATATTTCATTCTAGCATTCAAAGATTTTTCTTTTAGTTTGCATAATAATTTCTTAAGATCATCCCTATCATTGCAAGCAAGAAAGTCTTTGGTTGTCTCCTTATCCATAACATAACCTTCAGGTATCTTAGGCAATTCATATCTAGGAGAACTAGATCTAATAGATGTTTCAAGATTTTTAGTTTGAAGCTCTTCATCAGTTTCAACAATTTCATCAGTTTTAGCATTCTCAAGAGCTTTAGTTCTAGCAAGTTGTTCATCAAGAAATTCACCTAGTGGCCATTATCATCAAGCAGGGTACTAGCATCATCATGAGTATCATTCATAGAAGAAGTAGCATCATTAATGACTTGCGACATATTAGAATTAATAGCATGTGGTGGTGTTGCAAGTCTACATATAACAGAAGGTGAATCTAAAGCGGAGCTGGATGTCAATTCCTTACCTCCCCTCGGCTTAAAGGAAAAAAATCTTAGTCTCAGCATCCTTCAGATTCTTCATAGTGATAATTTGATAATAATCCCAAGTGAATCAACAAATATAGTTATGCTCCCCGGCAACGGCGCCAGAAAAAGGTCTTGATAACCCACAAGTATAGGGGATCGCAACAGTTCTCGAGGGTAAAATATTCAACCCAAATTTATTGATTCGACACAAGGGGAGACAAAGAATATTTACAAGTATTAGCAGCTGAGTTTTCAATTCAACCACACCTGGAGATTAATTATCTCCAGCAAAGTGATCAGTAGCAAAGTAGTATGATAATTTTGATAGTAGTAGCAACAACAATAGTAACAGTAACAGTGATAGCAATAATTCTGTAGCAAGTGTAACAGTAACAATCGCAGTAGTAACTTAGCAAGAACAATATGAGAGAAATTCATAGGCATTGGACCGGTGAATTCGTTGGATGATATTCGTCATATAACAGTCATAACCTAGGGCGATACGAAACTAGCTCCAGTTCATAAATATAATGTAGGCATGTATTCCGTAAATAGTCATACGTGCTTATGGAAAGAACTTGCATGACATCTTTTGTCCTATCCTCCCGTGGCAGCGGGGTCCATATGGAAACTAA
Organism: Triticum aestivum; assembly: GCF_018294505.1. Lineage (NCBI taxonomy): Eukaryota > Viridiplantae > Streptophyta > Magnoliopsida > Poales > Poaceae > Triticum > Triticum aestivum. The sequence continues at coordinate 126,563,088 of NC_057799.1, forward strand.
GGGATATTAAGGCCTCCTTTTAATAGAGAACCGGAACAAAGCATTAACACATAGTGAATACATGAACTCCTCAAACTATGGTCATCATCGGGAAGTGTCGCGACTTCTGTCACTCCGGGATTGCCGGATCATAACACGTAGTAGGTGACTATAACTTGCAAGATCGGATCTAGAACATAGATATAATGATGATAACATAAACGGTTCAGATCTGAAATCATGGCACCCGGTCCCAAAGTGACAAGCATTAAGCATGGCAAAGTCATAGCAACATCAATCTCAGAACATAGTGGATACTAGGGATCAAGCCCTAACAAAACTAACTCGATTACATGATGAATCTCATCCAACTTCTCACTGACCAGCGAGCCTACGAAGGAAGTACTCACTCCCGATGGGGAGCATCATGGAATTGGCGATGGAGAAGGGTTAGTGATGATGAAGATCGAAGATCCCCCTCTCCGGAGCCCCAAACGGACTCCAAATCTAGCCTCCCATTGAAGAACAGGAGGTGGCGGCGGTTCCATCTTGTCAAATGCGATAATTCTTTCTCCCTGATTTTTGTCTTCAAAAATATGAATTTATAGTGTCAGGGTTGAGGTCTGCGGGGCCACCAGGTGGGGACAACCCACCTGGGCATGCCAGGAGGGGGGGCGCCCTGGTGGGTTGTGCCCACCCAGGTGCCCCCTCCTGTGGTTCTTGGTTCCAGAAATTCTCTTGATTTGTATAAAAAATCCTCGCAAAGTTTCGTTCCAATCCAAGAACTTTTATTTCTGCACAAAAAACAACACCAAGGTAGTTCTGCTGAAAACAACGTCAGGCCGGGTTAGTTTCATTCAAATCATGAAAATTAGAGTCCAAAACAAGAGGAAAAGTGTTAGGAAAAGTAGATACGACGGACACGTATCAGGAACCTTGCTACTTGTTGAGGATATAAACCTTAGAGTCACCCGCCCGGAGGGGCCGGGTTACTCATAATGGTCATCGCGTGAAGCCTGGCGCCAAGCTTGAAGACGGCGGGCCAAAGATGGGCTTAAAACCCGGAGATGGCTTAAGGCCCGTAGTTACAACCGCCATTATGGTAGAACTTGTAGTGTAAGGCAAGAATAGTTGAGAGTCCGAGCCGGACACTCTTATGAGCCGGCCAGGACTCTGATAGCCGCTGGGCGTCAACCTCTCTATATAAAGAGACGACCCGGCGACGGTTTAGAGGTAAGGAAGATCTCGTCGAGAGCCGGGCATAGCAGTTAAGCTCCCTGGTCATCGAAACCCTAATCAATACCACCTCAACTGGACGTAGGCTTTACCTTCACCGTAAGGGGCCGAACCAGTATAACCTTCGTGTTCCTTGTCCCGTTTAACCCCTTCCAGCTTCCTAGTTGCGATGGCTCCACGACTAAGTCCTAGCTCAAGGACATCTGCCGTGACAATTCCACGACACTACTCACTTTCGTCGACGTGTGGGACAGCTAGCATCGGGGTACACTAGCCATGCTATAAATTACTCCGTACTAGAGTGCACAACTACACGGTAGACTACCCCGATCGAAGTGCCGCAGTAATGCCCAATGAGCCGTCAAATCACAAAACCCCCACCTTTCTAGAAGTAAGTTGGACGGACGAAGCAACCATCATTTCACTCTTTCCAGCAGTAAGTTGGACGGACGAAGCAACCGTTAGTAAATTCTCTTAAAGAAAACCCCAACTCGCTTCTCCCTCATCTTGTTCCTCATTTCTTCAAGAAAATCCCGACCTGCTTCTACGATTGTTCTTCTCTGCAAAGAAGGAAAGGTGAGTGCATCAATGGCGTTGATTCTAGCCAAGGCCCGGTCTTGCAACCCCGAGACTGATCCTATAACTCCCTCTCTGTTCTTCTTTTGGGTTTTTTAATTATGGTTTCTTTTCTTTTATTTCTATTTGATAGTTTCTTGATGGACCCTGGAGCACCGTCCGAGGTGATTTCTATGGCTTTGGCCAAAGCCGTCGAGGCTCAGGGTACGAAGAAGCGCAAGCACCCCACCGAGACTACCGTAGACAAGCTCAAGGCCATCGCCCTGTCCAAGCCCCCCTCTCCGGGATCCCTCATTAAGCAAGTCTAGGTAATATCTCTTCTTGATGATATTTTTGGCGATCTTGATCGTGTTTTCTCATCTAACACGCAGTACTAGTACTAGTAGTACAACTTTCTGGGTGATCTTGCATGTGATTTTTGTGTGCCAAATGACGGTTCTAAATTGCTCTTTTGACCAAAACATGCGAGAGTTTGACACTGATTTCTTATAGATTTCTTTCAACTACTTTATGAACATCAATGCTAGCTGTAGGAAATGCAAGATTTTAGCTCTCATGCCTTTGAAGAGAGTATATTAGCCTCAGTAACTTGTGTTATGGATATTGCAAGTAATCCCTGTGCTCTCATGCCTTTGAAGACATGTTCTAGTGTCTTTGTTCACTCATTTCTGTGCATATATGTAGTCTTATATGGAGTAAAATATCGAAAATCATCTTATATTTCTGAACGGAGGTAGTAATAAAATATTTGGTTTCTGTTTGAATTAGAACCAGGTCCGCGGTGGATATGAAGTTCTCAAAGTCATGCCGTGTGAACTAGAAGACCTTAGGATGAGTTCTCCTGCTAAACTATCCTGCTGCCGTCTCCTTGTCGCCACGAGTCATGAGCTGGTGTTTTCCTGTAGCATTGTTGTCAGGCGTGTTCTCGAGGGTGTACTTCACCACAACAATTTCCTGGCTATGCCTTCGATTACGAAGGGTGTGGTTCTTGTAAAGCTTCCCGACAAATCTGATGCGACTATCTTCATCGTCATGTTTATGAGTTGAAAGACCACTCTGTTAGGTTCTCCAAGGTTGATGAGATGGCGATGGCGCCGCTAGACATCTCTCACGAAGTCCATGGCCTAGTCAGTTATGTGGGGTACATACCGTAGGTCGGTGGCAAGAAATAGTCTGCAGAGTTTAATTAGTGCAAATTTGCTTGTCTGTAGTAAGTACTATTGTTCAGTACTTGATTTGTGTGTGTGAACCCTGTATTGTTTAGTATTACCGCTTTTGTTGTGTGGCGAGTCCTGAGAACAGTCTATGTTAATGTCTGTCCACTCAATTCAGTCTATATATTTTGAAGTATCCAGATAATCTTTTTTGTGAGGACGGTTTATCAATTATGGTTACACTCCAATATCTGTATGCATTGCAGGGTTTATCACACCCACCAGGATTCCAGTCCCATGGATGTTCGGTCCATACGATTTGTCACGACCTTTGGACTGTCCTGCTTGTGGAAGTAAGCGGGGGGCTGATGCCTGCTAGAACTACGTCGGTATTTCCCCAAAGAGGAAGGGATGATGCAACACAACGACGGTAGGTATTTCCCTCAGTGATGAGACCAAGGTTATCGAACCAGTAGGAGAACCAAGCAACAATACGTGAACAACACCTGCAGACAAATAACAAATACTCGCAACCCGCCGTGTTAAAGGGGTTGTCAATCACTTTCGGGCAACGGCGCCAGAGATAGGAAAACGGACATGAGAGAGTTGTAAATATTGATAGATCGAACGCTAAATAAAATAAAGTTCAGCAAGGTATTTTTATATTTTTGGTTTAATAGATATGAAAATAAAAGCAAAGGAAAATAGATCGCAAAGGCAAATATAATGAAGAAGAGACTCGGGGCCCGTAGGTTTCACTAGTGGCTTCTCTCAAGAAAAATAGCAAACAGTGGGTGAACAAATTACTGTTGGGCAATTGATAGAACTTCAAATAATCATAACGATATCCAAGTAATGATCATTATATCGGCATCACGTCCAAGATTAGTAGACCGACTCCTGCCTGCATCTACTACTATTACTCCACAAATCGACCGCTATCCAGCATGCATCTAGTGTATTAAGTTCATGGAAAACGGAGTAATGCAATAAGAACGATGACATGATGTAGACAAGATCTATTTATGTAGGAACATACCCCATCTTTTTATCCTTAATAGCAATGGTACATACGTGTCGGTTCCCTTTCTGTCACTGGGATCAAGCACCGTAAGATCGAACCCATCACAAAGCACCTCTTCCCATTGCAAGATAAATAGATGAAGTTGGCCAAACAAAACCCAAATATCGGAGAAGAAATACAAGGCTATAAGTAATCATGCATATAAGAGATCAAAGATACTGAAATAACTTTCATGGATACAAAGATAGATCTGATCATAAACTCAAAGTTCATCCGATCCCAAGAAACGCACCGCAAAAAGAGTTACATCATATGGATCTCCAAGAGACCATTGTATTGAGAATCAAACGAGAGAGAGGAAGTCGTCTAGCTACTAACTACCGACCCGTAGGTCTACAAAGAACTACTCACACATCATTGGAGAGGCACCAATGGACATGATGCACCTCTCTATGATGGTGTCTAGATTGGATCTGGTGGTTCGGGAACTAGCGGCGGCTGGAATTGATTTTCGTCGACTCTCCTAGGGTTTCTAGAATATTTGGGTATTTATAGAGGAAAGAGGCGGTTTAGGGGGCACCCGAGGTGGGTACAACCCACCATGGCGCGCTTGGGCCTCCAGGTGCACCCTGGTGGGTTGTGCTCCCCTCGGAGCACCTCCCAGGCGCTTCTCCGGCCCAGTGGATGTCTTCTGGTCCAAAAAAAATCCAGAAAAAGTTTCGCTATGTTTGGACTCCATTTGGTATTGATTTCCTGCGATGTAAAAAACATGCAGAAAACAGCAAATCGCACTTGGCACTATGTCAATAGGTTAGTACCAAAAAATGATATAAAATGACTATAAAATGATTGTAAAACATCCAAGAATGATAATATAACAGCATGGAACAATAAAAAAATTATAGATACGTTGGAGACATATCAGCTTCCCCAAGCTTAATTCCTGCTCGTCCTCGAGTAGGTAAATGATAAAAACAGAATTTTTGATGTGGAATGCTGCCTAACATGTCATCTTATATTCTTTTCTTTGTAGCATGGACATTTGGACTTTTATATGGTTGAAAGCAATAGTCTAGTTTTGACATGAGACTTAAATACTCAAGCATATCAACCAGCAACCATGTCTTTCAAAATATCAACGCTAAAATAAGATATCCCTAGCCCATCATGCTCAAACATTGATCCATTCATGAAACCCACTCGCATATTAGCTAGACCCAATGCTCAAGTGTGATCATAGTGCCTCCTAGTTGGTGCTTTATAAGAGAATATGGAGACTCAAATTATAAATAAAAATTGCATAAAGTAAAAGAAAGGCCCTTCGCAGAGGGAAGTAGGGATTTGTATAGGTGCCAGAGCTCAAAGCTAAAAACTTAGGGATAAAAACATTTTGGGAGGCATACTTTTCCCACCAATGAAAACGACTTAGAGTTCCCCACACTTTCCATGCTAGATATATCATAGGCGGTTCCCAAACAGAAAATAAAGTTTATTCCTTTTTCCACCATACTTTCACTTTGCATGGCTAACCGTATCCACGGGTGCCCTCCGTACGAACACTTTCCAAGGAATTTATTATTTGAAAACAAAAAGTAAATGCATTTTTCATTTCGGGACTGGGCTTCCCTAATACCTTTGCCTTACTCTCATGCAATGACAAGTGAATAAACACTCATCGTGAGAATAACACATCTAGCATGGAAAATATCGGCCACCCTCACTGCCTCGTGAGCGGTACGAGCACACAAAAGAGAAATTTATTTTGAAAATTAGAGATGGCACATACAAATTTGCTTAGAACAACAAAAGAATACCGCATATAGGTAGATATAGTGGACTCATATGGCAAAACTGGTTTAAAGGTTTTTGGATGCACAAGTAGTGATCATATTTAGTGCAAAATGAAGGCTAGCAAAAGATTGAGAAGCGACCAACGAAGAAATGAATAATCTCATAAGCGAGCATTAAGCATAATTAACACCGTATAATGCACCACAAGTAGGATATAATTTCATTGCATGACTATTGACTTTCGTGCTTGCATAGGGAATCACAAAACTTAACACCAATATTCTTACTAAAGCACAATTACTCATCAACATGACTCACATATCACATCATCATATCTCAAAACTATTACAAGGAATCAAGTTTATTTTGTCCAATAATCTTCATGAAAGTTTTTATTATATCCTTCTTGGATATCTATCACTCTGGGACTAGTTTTCATGTGTTGCTTTTGATAAGCTCAAACAAATATAAGTGAAGATCATGAGCATAATATTTCTTTCTCTCAAATTAATTTAAGTGAAGCAAGAGAGAATTTCTTAAAAAAATTACTAACTCTAAAATAAATCTAAGTGAAGAAAGAGAGTATTTCTTCAAAAGTACTAAAGCACACCATGCTCAAAAAGATGTAAGTGAAGCACAAGAGCAATTCCATAGCTCATAAAAATTTAAGTGAAGCATAGAGAGCAATTCTAACAAGTGATGGCATAATTTTGGCTCTCTCAAACAAGTGTGTCGAGCAAGGATTCATGCCTCAAAACAAAAAGCAAAACAATCAAAGACTCATATCATACAAGACTCTCCAAGCAAAACTCATAGTATGTGACGAATAAACATATAGTTCCGAGTAAAATACCGATGGTCGTTAGAAGAAAGAGGGGATGCCACTTGGGGCATCCCCAAGCTTAGTTTCTTGCTTCTCTTTGGATAATAACTTGGGATGCCATGGGCAGCCCCAAGCATAGGCTCTTCTTACTCCTTCTTCATCCATCATAACATCACCCAAAATTTGAAAACTTCAATCACACAAAACTCAACAAAACCATTGTGAGACCCGTTAGTATAAGAAAGCAAATCATTACTATAAGTACTTTAGCAAACCAATTCATATTTTATTCTTGCATTATATCTATTGCATTCCAACTTTTCTATGGCAAAAACTCATCAAAGAAAACCATAGAATCATCGAAACAAGCACACAATGCAAAGTAAACAGAATCTGTCAAAAACAGAACAGTCTGTAGCAATCTGGATATTTAGAATACTTATGTAACTCCAAAAGTTCTAAAAAATTAGGACAACCTGAGAAATTTGTATATTAATCTTCTGCAAAAAGAATCAACTCGAAAGCACTAAAAATGAGAATTATTTTTGTGAGCACAAAAGTTTCTATTTTTCAGCAAGATCAAATTAACTATCACCCAATATGATCCTAAAGATTTTGCTTGGCACAAACACTAATTAAAACACACAAAACACAATCATAATAGTAGCATAATTGTGCAAACACTCAAGAACAGAAAGCAGAAGACAAATTTTTTTTATTCATTGGGTTGCCTCCCAACAAGCACTATCGTTTTACGCCCCTAGCTAGCCATAAAGCAAGGATCTATGTTTCATTGTCCTTCTCCTTAATTTCCTTAGAGGTGTTCTTGTCATGAGGTTTCGTAAAGAAAACATAGAACATATTATCCATAGAACCTTTAGCACTATTAGGTTGCCCATCATCATAACCCCTTTGGTTTTCGGCAACAATCCAAGAGTAATGTTGATTAACATTATTGAAAACTTGTTGGATTCGATCTAAAATGGGGATTTCCTTTTTAATATTCTCATCAAAGATTTGATTATCCCCAAGCAAATGTCTTAACGCATAATCACTATTGTAAAGAATTTCATCTATCACGGGCTTTCCATGATTCATACCATAAAAATCGAAGATTTCCCTAGCTCCCCGTATTTTGTAGTCAAATTCATTCATAAGAACGAGAGTGGCCAACTTTTTAGCCTTGGGATTCTTTATGACGGGAAGCTCAAAAAACAATCTTTGCAAGTAAGATGAGTAAGAATAAATGTACTTTCAAGTTTTAGAACTAGTGCCGAAATAGCTTCCGAATAAGATCTAGTCCTTCTAAGGATAGGAGCATCATCAAGACTTAAATTTCCAACACAATTGAAAAAATTCTTGGATACATTCTTTTCCCATAATATTCCCTTGCCCCAAGATAAACGTTTTAGCATCCAGATTGCCCGTACGTCTACTCTTTGGAGTTAGGCCATCATCTCTTGTTGCCATACAGAAATAACTCATGATTGCAAGCAACAGATAGATCTGACGAGAAAATGGCGAACGAAAAAGAGGGCGAATATAACGACAAAAATTTTGTGAAGTGGGGGAGAGGAAAACAAGAGGCAAATGGCAAATAATGTAAATTGCGAGGAGATGGGATTTTTTATCAGGAACCTGCTAGATGTTGATGATGTCTCCCCGGCAATGGCGCCAGAAATTCCTTTTGATGCCTCCTAGAACTACGTCGGTATTTCCTCAAAGAGGAAGGGATGATGCAGCACAGCGACGGTAGGTATTTCCTCAGTGATGAGACCAAGGTTATTGAACCAGGAGGAGAACCAAGCAACACTACGTGCACACAAATAACAAATACTCGCAACCCGACGTGTTAAAGGGTTTGTCAATCCCTTTCGGGCAACGGCACCAGAGATAGGCAAACGGACGTGAGAGAGTTGTAAATATTGATAGATCAAATGCCAAATATAATAAAGTGCAGCAAGGTATTTTTGTATTTTTGGTTTAATAGATCTGAAAATAAAAGCAAAGGAAAATAGATCGCAAAGGCAAATATAATGAAGAAGAGACCCGAGGCCTGTAGGTTTCACTAGTGGCTTCTCTCGAGAAAAATACCAAATGGTGGGTGAACAAATTACTGTTGGGCAATTGATAGAACCTCAAATAATCATGGTATCCAGGCAATGATCATTATATAGGCATCACTTTCAAGATTAGTAGACCGACTCCTGCCTACATCTACTACTATTACTCCAGACATCGACCGCTATCCAGCATGCATCTAGTGTATTAAGTTCATGGAAAAATGGAGTAATGCAATAAGAACGATGACATGATGTAGACAAGATCTATTTATGTAGGAACAGACCCCATCTTTTTATCCTTAGCAACGATACATACGTGTCGGTTCCCTTTCTGTCACTGGGATCAAGCACCGTAAGATCGAACCCATCACAAAGCACCTCTTCCCATTACAAGATAAATAGATCAAGTTGGCCAAAAAAAACCCAAATATCGGAGAAGAAATATGAGGCTATAAGTAATCATGCATATAAGAGATGAAAGAAGACTCAAATAACTTCCATGGATAAAAAGATATATCTGATCATAAACTCAAAGTTCATCCGATCCCAACAAACACACCACAAAGAGAGTTACATCATATGGATCTCCAAGAGACCATTGTATCGAGAATCAAACAAGAGAGAGGAAGCCATCTAGCTACTAACTACGGACCCGTAGGCCTACAAAGAACTACTCACGTATCATCGAAGAGCACCAATGGACATGGTGCACCCCTCCGTGATGGTGTCTAGATTGGATCTGGTGGTTCTGGAACTTGTGGCGGATGGAATTGATTTTCGTCGACTCTCCTAGGGTTTCCGGAATATTGGGGTATTTATAAAGCAAAGAGGCGGTTCAGGGGGCACCCGAGGTGGGCACAACCCACCAGGGCGCGCCTAGGCCTCCAGGCGCGCCCTGGTGGGTTGTGCTCCCCTCGGAGCACCTCCCAGGCACTTCTCCGTCCCACTGGATGTCTTTTGGTCCAAAAAAATCCACAAAAAGTTTTGCTGCATTTGGACTCCGTTTGGTATTGATTTCGTGCGATGTAAAAAACATGCAGAAAACAGCAACTGGCACTTGACACTATGTCAATAGGTTAGTACCAAAAAGTGATATAATATGACTATAAAATGATTGTGAAACATCCAAGAATGATAATATAACAGCAGGGAACAATCAAAAAATATAGATACGTTGGAGATGTATCAGGGCCACCCGTAATTGGACGATCAACCTTCTGTTTAGAAATTGAACATAGTGATTTCCTGGTAAGGATTCACTCATGTCACATCAAGTAAATATTATTGATTTACTTCCTAATTCTTGTTGATTTAATGTCATGTTTTCTTACTTTTGCTGCAATTTTATGATGCAAGTTTTGCCAGGTGACATTCGTTACAGAATAAACCCTTTGGTTTGCTCTATGATGGTTATTTTTGTAGGTTTCACTTCTTATGTCGTGTCAGTAACGAAAGCACTATCCATCACTTATATTACTGGACACAATTGGATCAGTATGTTGTCTAAGTACAATCTGAAGCCCTATGATGAACTGCAGTTTTTGGTTTAACAAACACGCTACAATTAGTCCTTCTCGCGTTTAAAAGAAATGAAGAAAAAGACTGGATCAAGGTCAAGGAGCCTAGTCAAGTTAGAAAGCTGATCATAGCACACCAAAGACGATCACTGTTGTCTCACACATCGGTACCACCTTCATCAATGGATCGAGCACCAGCAGCTTCTCCGATGGCACTTGCTCTAGCACTAATAGCGGCAGCAGCTCAGTCTCATCCACATGAGGATTGGGCACAGACTACGTCAGCGGATCAGGCTGATCTACCGGGGGATCGGGCACCGACACTGGTAATGTCTACTATGCAACTTGTTCTTGTAGACTTGTTTTGGGCCTCTAAGCGCAGAGTTTTGTAGGACAGTAGCAATTTTCCCTCAAGTGGATGACCTAAGGTTTATCAATACGTGGGAGGCGTAGGATGAAGATGGTCTCTCTCAATAAACCCTGCAACCAAATAACAAGAAGCCTCTTGTGTCCCCAACACACCAAATACAATGGTAAATTGTATATGTGCACTAGTTCGGCAAAGAGATGGTGATACAAGTGTAGTAATGATAGTAGATATAGATTTTTGTAATACGAACAATAAAAAACAGCAAGGTAGCAATTGATAAAACGGAGCACAAACGGTATTGCAATGCTTGAAAATGAGGCCTAGGGTCCGTACTTTCGCTAGTGCGATCTCTCAACAATGCTAATCTAATTGGATCATATAACCATCACTACAAAAAAACACACTTCCGTGATGATACGTGTTTGTCACAGTAGGTCACGTTTTCTGTCCTGCATGTACATCCATGACAATTTTATGACAGAATCAAGATAGTCATACCTGTGCTGTCGTAGAAGTGTTCCATGACATTACCAAAATTATCATCACGGAAGTGTCCACTTCCATGACGATAAATCGCGCGTCATAGAAGTGCTTTCGTCAAGGGTGACCGACACGTGGCATCCACCGTAACGGTTCGCCGTTAAGCTATCGGGTCCGGTTTTGGATCCGATAACCTGTTAACAGCCCGGACCAATGGTGATTTTCCACGTGTAAAATTCTCATTGGCCGGAGGAAACACGTGTCTGGTCCTCGGTGGGCCAGATGTCGCCGTCCATTGGAGGAGACATGCCTATGATACATCGACACGTGGCAGGGCCCAACAGAGGCCCATGTAGGTTAAAAAGGCCGGCCCAGTCAAAGGCCCATAGTACTTACTCAGGAACTAGTGGGCCAGCCCAATAACGGCATGTTTAATAAAGGCCCATTTACGGACCGATGCCAGATCTGGCCCGTTAATTGTTCACCGAATATTTGGGCCCAATTACAGCCCAGTGAATTTCGGCCTGTTAGAGGCCCGATGTAGGCATGTGTCCATTTCAGCCCGGTGTGTCTTTCGGCCTGGGAATGGCCCGTGCTGCCCATGGGCCATATATGGTCCGACGCGACATCCGGCCCACTAACGGCCCGTGATAAAGGTGGCAACAGTTCAGCCCAACGTGACTTTGGGCCTGTTAAAGGCCTGTCGTATAATTCGGCCCGTTGATGCATGTACTAAGCTTTCGGCGTCTTAAAGGCCCAAGATATGTTTCGGCCTGGTAACGGCCCGTCACATAACTGGGCCAAAAAAGGCCCGGTCTACATTTCAGCCTGCTGAAGGCCCATCGACGACTAGTGAAAATTGAGGCCCAACATGCATTTCGGCCTGCTAAAGGCCCATGATTTCTTCTGGGCTGTAACAGGCTAGTAGAATATTCAGCCTGTTAGGGGCCCAACGCTACCTGGGCCAATCTAAGCGCTGGGTCCACAAAAGGCCCAACTAAAATTTGGGCCGAATATAGGCCGGAGTAAGTTGTGGGCCTCGCGCAAAGTGTGAAGGCCCCAATGGACATTCGGGCCCAAGAAAGATGCAGGCCGGCCCAATTGTAGCCCGCTAAAAACCAGGACCCTTAGAGGCGAATGTTTCGGCCCGGTTGACTACATCAGATTTTTTCAGATAGCGAATGATGGCAGTAACTAGTAGGAATTAAGAACAAACCTACTCTATACAATAAAGAAATTACGGCATAGTAACTTAGAATAAACCTACACTATACAATAAAGGATTTATGGTATATTACATCCACTTGGCATCGAAGTTCGCCTCCACTGATCATAAAGCGCAACGAAGAAGCAGATTACAAAAACTGGGCATCATTACAGCGTAACAAAATAATACTGAACCGAGACCACTTCCAAGACAGTTCAAGAAAGATTAGCCTTGTGCGGGAACTGCTGCGCAAGCTGTTGAGCAAGGCCGTGAGACCGGCCTAGCATGTCGGTCATAGCTTCCAGGTGTAGCTGTTTAGCAATGAGGTTCTCATTGGTGTTCTCCACAATCTTTCTTAGAGATAGGACTTCAAGTCGAAGTTGAGCTGCAGAATGCCTTTCTGCTAGAACTTGGGACTGAAGAAGTCGAACTGATTCAGACAGCAAATTCTGTGAGCTTGTGTGACTGCTAGTCTCAAGTAACTTGAACACTGCATCAAGACAAGACTTTGGGGTTGTCTCGCTATCTTCAAGATGTTTTGCCTTCGTTGCTGTAATATATGTTGGGTTTGTCTCACAGCCTTCAGCAGACTTGTGCATGCCATCAGGCATATCACCCTGAAACAAGCAGAGAGATGACAGGTTTTCCACGTGTTTTAACAAAGATGATAACTGTGTTGTCAATTCCATCCAATTTCAAATTAGAAAATAAAGAGTAAGTTCAAAATATCAATAGCATAATCTGGCATTGTTCATAATGCGGGGAGCTTCACCACACTACTGGATTACCATGTCAACAAAACAAGCATAGATGAAGGGCAAAGACAATCATTGTATCTATTTTGGTTAATGTGCATGGCATGTTGTTCATATCATCAACCACATCAGTAAGATAAAACCCAGGAGATGACAAGGTGCATACGTGGGCTGCTTCACCACACACTGGATCATAGATCCACAAAAACAAGCATACATATAGGGAGTATTGAGTAATATGCATGGTATGAATAAGGAATTTGGTTTTACAAGTAAAACTTGGAACCTACGATTCTTGCGAACATGCATTTTGATAGAAACAGCAAACTAAACAGCAGTAAACGATAGGGAGTATGAGCAAATTAAATAGCAGTTGAGGGTAAAAGCTTTAGAAGGACTGACTTACATTAACAGTTAACACCGGCTTTATAATGCCCTTCTTCATGTCAAGGGAAGGATAACTCAAGAATTTTAGCACCGAATCTTCTTCATAAGCATTGCCTGTATTCTACATTTTGTAGAGAGTAATTATAGATATGATAATACTGGAAGGGATAGAGGATAATGAAGATAAGATGCAGATTCATGCTACATAATCAACTACCAATCCCTGGAAGTACAAGTGTTATAGGACAAAATGTACTGACAAGACCAATGGGCTACACTTCTGCATTGGCATTGTCTGTGTATTCAACTTTTTGGTAAGATTAAATATAGATCTGATATCTTTTAGTAAATGGTGGGCGAGGGAGATAAGATGCAGAATGCTACACAATGAACCAATCCCTCTTCCCATAATACAAGAGTGTTTTGAACATTGGTGTACTGTACAAAACGTTCTTATATTATGGGACGAAGGGAGTAGCTGTTAATGTAAGTACAGTGATAGACGACGTTCAGTCCTTACAAGAGGACTGCAGAGCTAAACCTCTTCAAAAGCATTGGGTTGATTCTAAATTTATGTAAGAGTCCATACGGATCTTATAATGTCCACCAAATGGACGATAATGAGGATAACATGTGTAGTGATGCTACATAATCAAACAACTATGAAAGTAAGTATGGTCATACAAGGCAAGAGGTACTCACAAGAGCAATGGAGTGTGCAGTATAGTTGTGAGATTCTGTGGTCCCTTGAGAATGAATGTTCTGCTGAACAGTTTTCGTACAAGTGAGACGATAAGGAAAATGCAGAAATGTAGTTCAAATTGTGATGTGTTATCGTAGACAGTACCTTACGCTGCAGACGAGACCAATGCGTAACAAGATTATTCCAGTCACTGTCGGATAAATGTAGCACCGGTGACTTTAAAAAAATTTCGTTTAGAGGCTTGCCATCGAAGTGCGCTTGCCTCAGGTAGGAACGATACTTCATCAATGAGTGCTTGAAAAGCGCAACCAACCCTTGCTCGTCTTGACAATCCAGTTTGGTCTTGGCCTATTTAAAAGAATGAAATCTTGTGTCTTCTGTCAGCAGAAACATATGCAGTAATTACCATGAATAACATTAGTACATTACTTACGCGTAAGTTGCGGAGGAAGACTGGAAATTGTTCTATGTCTGTGTTATAATCTTTCCATGAAGGAAAGATGCGCACAAAGTTCCTGATAACAATATAAGCTTCGTCTTCTAAACTGGGAAGAAATGGAACAGGGGTCCTATTTGCTGCAATTGGGGCTCTCTCTGGTTCGAAAAGGGATTTGGCAACTGGATTTGGTGTACTCTTTGCTGGAATGCGGTTTTGCGTCGTAGAGCTGGTGCTATGTCAACTGGCATCATCTTACTGTTTGCTGCCATTGGGGTCTGCTGAGTTGGGGCATCAGAAATGACCAGTGTAGTAGGGCTAGAGTCTGCTAGAGTTGGGGTGTTTTGCGGGTCAGGTGATATTGCAACTACACCTAATGGGCTATTTGATTTATCAGGTGTCACTACCTTTTCCAAATACTTTGCTTGTGCTCCTCCGTGATCAGCAATCGCCCTCTTCCTTTTGAATGTCTGATACACAAGAACAACATTTGAATGGATAAATATGGTATGATGACAGATGGAATATGTACTGAAAATGGATAGGTAGGGCGTATTCACATACACGATGTGTAAACTAAGCTAATGGCAGTGCAACAAAGTAGAAGCAATGAAAAGCATCAATTGCAAGATATGTGCGACCAATATAACCGTGGAAAGTTAGAGCAAGGACCTTGATGGGTGAATAAGATAGGGCATCTGCCTTTGACTCCTCCGGTAGGGAGCAACATTGACTTAGGTCTCCCTCTAGCTTAGAATCACTGTTAAGATCATATTCTGAGCATGAATCTGTAGGTGGAGAGCGTTTGCACTGCATTGCATCCAGACTTGATTTCAGTCCCTTAATGCCAAGTTTGACAGCCATGGCATTGTTCTCCTTTATTCTTTTCATGCACGCAAGCTCATAATCATTATGACGTTGTTCAAAATCTGAGATTCATGAAAACATAAAAAGTAGTCAGATTATCTATGGAATGCATTGCGGATTCAACTCGAAGAGTGTCTCCCTATAAACCCCTGCATATGCAAAGTTCACCCCCCAACCGTGCTGAGCAGACCACACATAGAAATACAAACCCCTTATGTCTCTATATAGGCAGACACACATTTCAAAACTGAAGTAGGAACATTAGAATCATATAAAATTCGTATTTGAACAAATAAACCAAGGAATTATGAGTGGCATAATGTTTAGCTTCAAGGGTGGAGTGTTGGTAGTGCGACACAAAGCAAGTAGGTAGATTGTATTGCGTGTAAAAGATCCTAGCCTATGTAAAAGCTAGAAATGACACTTTCTTTCTATACAATTAAGTGTTCGTTGCCCACACATGATGGAAGAGATCACACAGAGAAATACTATTCACTCATGTCTACGGTTCCGGTATTTTGAAACAGGGTGGTCCACCCTAAAAGAATATTGACAACAAATATGAGAAGGCAAGCATAGATGTTGTGAATCAATCTCACTAGGACAAGTATGCAGAATTGTAACTTCAGTAAGAGACCGTCAAAAATCTGAATCAAGAAGTTTGTCTAGCACTTACTGTTTGCAACTAATCGACGTGAATAATTGGATATCATATCGAATGAGTAAGAAAGACAAGTAAAATTGTCAACAAACCTGGCCTGCAGTAGTAATCTGGGTCAATGTCACTACGACCAACAATCCAAAATGACCAGTGTCTGTTCCTAGGGCCGGAATTTTGAAACCCTGTGAACTTTACAGGTAATAAAGATTACTGAAATACATGCGAACCATTAACTGTAGGTAGCACTCAGCACACAACAAGCCCTAATGACAGTCCTGCCTAATGAGTAATGAATCAATTAGAAAATGGGTGATGAGGAGTGGTTGCTGAAGTGCTGAATGTTGAGGATGTATCTCAGGATAAATCGGGCTGGCGTAGTGGGTGCTGCACGCCTGAGCCCTGAATGGACTGGGAAGGTAGGCACGACGGCGCGCCCGGGCAGCAGTGACGCTGTAGGGCAAGCGGCTCCTGACCTCCTGCTAGCCTGGTGTCTCCTCCTAGAGTCATGCCGTCCAGGGGCGGCAAGTCGCCGGTGAGGCAGGCAGCTGGGGGCGTGTAGAGATCAAAAGCGTGCAGCAGAGCAGAGGGGAATCGGGGCCTGGGACGACCCAAAATCCCAGGGTGGGCTGGCCCACCGTGGGCACCCTATAGAGATACACACCCGAGCGGCGAACATGCATTTTTGAAACTAAATTAGGAGCATTTAGCTGACCAATTAAACGACTCTGTTTTAATAATATCATATTCGTATTTGAACAACTAAGCTTGTTTAGCTTGATGGGTGGAGCAGTGCTATTATGACACGAAGCACATATGCTGATCGTATAGTGATCATAAAAGGGGGAAACCCTAAGCTTTTTTTTGAGCAAAAGAGGGTTTCCCCTCTGATTTCTATTAAAGAAACCACCACGGAACCAACATGATCAATTAAACTCTAATCATGATCAATTAAACCCTATTATGACTGTGCCTTGGCAGATTTAAAGTTGCAAACTGGGGAAATGCTATTTAGCATCCATTGTTTGCTTCGAACTAAGAACTAAATTCTAAGAGCTGAAAAGAAAGTACAGTAACCAAGTTACGATCTATTTTCTGGTTGAGATCAAAAAGTTGAGGAGATATGAAGTACCACCTCTCTTGTGGCGCCGTGTAGGCATCGGGAGTGCGATGGCTGTTGGTGGCATTGAAGCAGATCTGCGATGGTAGACGGGTGCATCGGGGGATAAGTCCCGTTGCGGTGGAAGAGAAGGTCGTGTGAGTAGCCCCGACAAAGAGGACGACGGCGCCGATGAAGCGAGAGGACGCGATGCAAGGCTCTTGGTCCATCACCGTGGATGAGAAACGTCCATCTCTAGCAGTGGACGACGCGGTCTTGGTAGGTGCTCCGGCACGGTGGAGGGCAGTGGCGATGGATGGGGTGGAGGACGGCGGCGATGGATGGGGTGGCGGACGGAGGAGGCTGGTGTGGGGATGGTGTTCTAGCGCGGACAGTGTATGAATGGGAAAATGGAGGGAGAGGTACGGGGAACCAAGTTTTTGGGACGCGCCTGTCTGAAATATGGGAAAGTTACGAACTTAGCCCCCGTTTAAAATTTGGACGTCTCGTCGGTTGGGAATAGGACGGTAATCTCACATCTCGCCAATATTTGCCTAGAGCGATTTCGGGCGAGGAGAGGGTGTTTTGGCGCCCATGGTTGGCACCCACGGTGTATGAACGGGGCTGACAGGTAGGGCGGTTGTGTCACGTCTGAGTGAAGTTACAAACCTGCCCCTATTGAAAATATTTGCCTACATCGATTTCGGCCGAGTCGAGTTTGTTTTGACGCCCACCGTGTATGAATGGGGAACTGGAAGGGAGAAACACAGGTCTTTCGGACGAGCTTGAATCAAATGTGTTTTGCCTCCCATGTCTGGCGCCCACCGTGTCGGAATGGGCTCAGAGGCGGTCGTGTCATCCCTAATTGAAGTTACTAACCTACCCCTATTGAAATCAGTGGAAATCGGGCCGATGGATTGTTCATGTAATGGATAGACAGTAATCCATCTCCCAAACAGTTGGCTGCTGGCAGCCGACGTGGGAGTGGACATTTTGCCGCTTCTTTCGAATTTTGGGACAAGAAGCATCCACGTTTACCCTCGCAACTAAATTCGAATCCATTTTGTATTCCTATACGAATCTTTATAAATCATTCTATGTGTTTTTATATATCTTCAAAAGCACGACAAAGATGTATTCCACTATCATATAGGAATATGATTTACAAATGCCGATACTCAAATTCAGAAGCTAGAATCCAGTTTAAGGTGAATTCAATATTTGGAACACTTTATGTCCAACTCAAATGTCACACGCGGCATAATGTGTCCTCCCATTTAGATATGTACACAAGCGATGTATCAAGATTCAAATACCGAGTCAATCAACCAAGTATGTACATAACTAACTGACATATAAACACTTATAGAGTATATGGATCAATAATATCAACTAACATACATAAGCCAGGCCGTTGTAACTTTTTTTGCTAGAACAACATCCTTTTTTTAGCGAAGCTACTACAACATCTTTGCCCTTTCCGATGTGTGCCACTTATGGTCCATCTATACTACTATTATTGCTGAATGCACATTCACCCCGATTGGCATATTTGTAGGTCTGGCACAGCAATCAAAATGAAATGTCTCTGAGTCTTATCAATTAATACAGACTTGTGCTCAAATAAAATTACAAACCAAAAAACAAAAAACAATTATTACATGATCTCTAAAACAAATGGTTTGATTGATTACATGAACAAAAAACACAAAGGTTATTCAGCGATGGAAAGAACATTTCACCTATGATTTACCAAGTGGGAATTTAATTTCCTTTTTTTTCCTTCAGAACCTTAACAATGCGGTCAGTCTCAGCTTGCTTCGTTTTGAAATCCACCAAATATTCAATGGTTGTCTTGAGTACTGCTTGTGATTGTGCTGTTTGCTTCCTCAACATGTCAACTTCATCTCTAAGTGCAGAAGAAGAATCTCTTTCTACCACTAGTTTAGCCTCTAGAGCATCAGCAGTTGGCAATTCATGATGCACGATTGGTCCGGTGCCACTGCTGTGGGATGATACAACGTCCATGGGGACATCGCTCTTTGGTCCTGGGCTAACCTGTTTTGCCATTAAAGTTCCGATTGGATTCCGAAAAGTTGAAGTTAGCAGAACATCTCAACTGGGAGTTATAACAGCAAACCAGTTAAACAAACAAGGAATTAAAGAGTTTCAATTGGATGCTGAAAAGTAGTTATTAACATCATTGTAACCGGTTGTTGCAGCAGCAAAGCAGTTAAACAAACAAGTTTTGCAAAAGGTACCTGTTGTGGCATTGGAGTTTCTCTTGGATCCTGAAAAGTTGAGTAGCCAGTAACATGATTAGAGCAACCGGTTGCAGCAGCAAAGCAGTTAAACAAACAAGTTTTGCAAAAGGAACCTGTTGTGGCATTGGAGTTTCTCTTGGATCCTGAAAAGTTGAGTAGTCAGTAACTTGATTAGAGCAACAAGTTACAGCAGCAAACTTGTTACACAAATATATTTTTGAAAATGTACCTGTTGTGCAATTGGACTTCCAATTCGATCCTGAAAACTTGAAGTTGGAAAGATGATTACAACAACAAAATACAGCAGCAAACCAGGTAAACAAGGAAGTTTCTGAAAACATACCTGTTGTGCCAACGGAGTTTCAGTTGGATCCTGCAAACTTGAATATTAGCAATCAATAAATAAAGTTTTGCAAGGGCCATAAGAAACTAACATCAAACTTGTAAAACTAACTGGTTTTTGCAACGTATTTTATTATACATGAACTAGTAAAACTAACAAGTTCTTGGCAACGTATTAAAGTAACAAGTCGGCACCGTTTACCAGCAACACAGACATCTGTAAATTTCTTTGATGTAAGCAAAATGATTCCAACACATATATAAGTTAAAAGACGGTGTCCCTCATATAAACCTGATAGTTTTCTATCTATGAACATGCAAACATTACTAGTGCTACAAGTGATAACATCAAACCATTTAAACAAACATGGTATCAGAACGTAAATTACACGTTAATTCTGCTGCACCCTAGAAGTACATATGACCAGCTATCTACATGCTTAAGGAGCTATTTAAGTTCAGGCAAACAGGTAATTCTTAACAGTAATTATCAAACACATAGATAGGCACAGTCTATAATATGATTATAAGGCTATGACATTATGTAATCAGTAGCAAACTAAATTAAGCCAAGCAACATAATTGAACAATTTTGCAATAAGTGGCTAACTAAAATTCCGAGAAGCAGATAACTGAACTTACGCTAGCTCTTTGTACAGGCACACTGCAACTTCTCTTTCGCTTACAAGGTTCTACGAAGGAGTCCATGGCATCAATTGCTTGGATACGCAGTACCAATACTTCTTTCTTCCCACACTGCATTGGTAAGTCGAATGGTTAATCTGGTAAGATGGTGCGTCCTTGATATGTTATATGAGGACGTGTAGCCAGACTAGTTGTACCAACACACATCACACTGGCTTTTACTGTATATTCCATGCGATTACATTTGGCATATCGAGATCTAAGCAATCTACAATAGGATGAAAAGACTGTCATCCTTCACATTATTGGTGAACTCAATTCATAGAAACAAGCAATTCAACCATTCCGTGGGTAAATCAAAAGCGCCACTGGAATATTTTTCACTACCCCAATCATACACACAAAAAGGGGCGACACCACCATAGGGGCTGGTATGGGTGGCCGCCTCGGTTGGCTGGAAAGTGTACACCTAGTTTGAGTCGTCCAGGTTGGCCGTGGCTAGTTTTGTTCGGCCCATCGCACAAGCAGGCAATGTAAAAAATGAAGAAAAATGTTTCAATTTGGATGGGCCAATAACGTAAGTGCAAGGCAGGCCCTATAGCAGGCTCGCGGCCCAGATGAGCGCTTCCCATATCACTCGACAACAGGAAAAATCCCAATTCGTTCGCTCCAGCCTCCAGTCTGGTTCGCTCCTAACCCAGCCGCCGCTGGATAGACCGACACAACACTTCCTCGCACCCTCGTTGGAGGGCGGTTGCCGGGCTTCAATCGAACGGAAGGACAAGAAGATGAAGATCCAACCCTGGGTGTAGCCTGCATGGGAGGCAGCGATGGCTCCACGGGCATGGCATCGAGCTTGCGCAAACGGACAGTCGCAGCTTGCAAGAGTAGCATGCGCAACAAGCAGGTACATCACATCCCCGATTATATCTAATTCAACTGTTCAATTTCTGGCCAATAGTTAAAGCTGGCAGTGTTATAAAACTGCTTGTATGTAGGGAATCTATGAGAAAATGAAACCAATTTCTGCTTATTTTATAACTCCCCCAATCAATACTGAACTGACTGAATCTGATGTATCTAATCAAGTTTCCGGTGCAAACATACAAGCTCTTGTTGTTCTTGAGCCTGAAGTGTCTAATGAACAGACTGCTAATGAAGGATTTGATGCAAACATTTTACATGCTCCTGGTGATGAACATATAGTGTCTAATGAGGGATCAAATGCAAGCATTTTGCAAGCTCCCGTTGAATATGCAGGATAGATTTATTGATATGCAGTTTGCGCACTGGTTATAGGTGCAATTACACTTCGATATTTTTAGCCAGAGAACGAATAATTCAAGCAGGTACAAACCATGTTAGTAGTCCTTGTACACCATGTTGCATTTTGTGTTTTTTGGTGCTTGCATCATTTAGTGTTTCATAATCTGAACTACTTTGGATCATTAGTTGGTTTTCAAAGTGCATGTAGCTTCTCATTTCTCAAGTTATGTTGATTTCCGAGTGCAAGTGCCTTCGTATTTTTTAAGTTAAATGTTCGCCCCTGGTAACTTGAATTCGTGGATCCGCCACTGCACACAAATCATACACGCATGCCAGTACGAATTAAATGAAATGCAGGGACTTACGCTAGCTCGTTGTATAGGCTCACTGTAGCTCTGCTTGCGCTTGGGATGTTCCATGTACAAGTCCATGTTACCACTTGCTTGGATGTGTAGGCCTTGTGCTCCATGCATCCCCGTATGCATTTTTGACACGGCGAATGGTTGATCAAATAAGAGGAATCGACCTTGCTGTTGTATCGGAGGACAGATACTTACAAGGTTATACGGGTGTGCAGGATATGTACCAGATCCCGTAGCGCCATCATGCTTCGCTAAAAAATGGTTTTGCTTGTTTCAGATGATATCTCCAGAAGAAATAAGAGGTAAAGTCAGAGTTGCATAGGCGTGTAAGCTAAGAGAGCAGTGAAAGGATATCCAAACATCGTCGGAACAGTGCACAAGGGAGTGATGTGTGAATACCTAGTTCGGGCCGGCGTTCGGGCATGCTCGTCTAGCTAGAGTGCGGGTCACTTTAGAGCCGTTGAGGGTGATGCGCTGGCGTTGGCTGGCCACGCACGGATGTAGATCTTGTGTGGCAGCGGGGCGCTACGATGCGGTGGACGAGACCGTTGGTGAAGCCCCAACGGTCTCGGGGGGCGGAGGTGCGACGATGTGCTCGGTGAAGTAGCCCCGGTGAGGTGGGAGATGGCGTCAGTGAAGCGCACTGATACGTCTCCAACGTATCTACAATTTATGAAGTATTCATGCCATGTTTTACAATAGTTTTATATGATTTTGGTATGATTTGATTAGAACTAACCCGGACTGACGCTGTTTTCAACAGAACTATCGTGGTGTTGTTTTTGTGCAGAAATAGAAGTTCTCGGAATGCGATGAAAATCAACGAAGAATTTTTTTGGAAAATATAAAAATAGTGGAACAAAATTCTACCAGAGGGGAGTCCCGTGGGCCCCACGAGGGTGGGGGCGCGCCCACCCCCCTGGGGCGCGCCCCCCTATCTCGTTGCCGCCTCGGGGACCCCCTGACTTGTTCTCAACGCCAACCTCTCCTATAAATGCCCAAACCTCCAGAAAATAACCTAGATCGGGAGTTCCGCCACCGCAAGCCTCTGTAGCCATGAGAAATCAATCTAGGCCCTCTCTGGCACCCTGCTGGAGGGGGCCATCATCACCGGAGGCCATGGAGGAGGATCCCAGAGGGGCCATCATCGCCATGAAGGCCAAGATCCAGAGGAAGAACTTCTCCCCATCCAGGGGGAGGCCATGGAGGAGGAAGCACAAGGGGGAGAACCTCTCCTCCTCTCTCTCGGTGGTGCCGGAGTGCCACCGGGAGGGGAATCATCGCCGCGGCGATCGTCTTCATCGACATCACCATCATCATCACCATCCTCATCTATTTTACGCGGTCCACTCTCCCGCACCCCGCTATAATCCCTACTTGAACATGGTGCTTTATGCCACATATTATAATCCAATGATGTGTTGCCATCCTATGATGTTTTGAGTAGTTATCCTTTGTCTTTGGGTTGATTGACGATCTAGATTGATATGAGTTGTATGTTTTATTTTGGTGCTGTCATATTGTGCCCTCCGTGTCGCGCAAGCATGAGGGATTCCTGTTGTAGGGTGTTGCAATATGTTCATGATTCGCTTATAGTGGGTTGCTTGAGTGACAGAAGCATAAACCCGAGTAAGGGGGTTGTTGTGTATGGGATAAAGGGGACTTGATATGTTAATGCTATGGTTGGGTTTTACCTTAATGATATTTAGTAGTTGCGGATGCTTTCTAGAGTTCCAATCATAAGGGCATATGATCCAAGAAGAGAAAGTATGTTAGCTTATGCCTCTCCCTCATATGAAATTGCAATGACGACTACCGGTCTTGTTAACAATTGCCTAGGATTATTCCGCACACCGACCCATCATTATTCCACACTCGCTATTTATAATATTTAGTAATATATTCTAACTTTATGATAACAGCACCTACTTTTATGTTTTAGCTCTCCGATATCATGCAAAGTTATCCTCTTCATACCCACAACGTAGTATTATTTCTCGTTTCTAGTTGGAAGCAAACGTTCGGTGTACGTAGAGTCGTATCAGTAGCAGATAGGACTTGAGAGAATGTTGATCTTACCTTTAGCTCCTTGTGGGTACGACACTCCATACTTATCACTTCCACCTTTGGGAATTGCTACGATGATTCCCTGCACTTGGGGATTATCACGCACCTGATGCAGTGGAAGTCGGTGTCTGCGAGGCACGTCGGATGCGGCGGCCGACGTTGTCGGTGGACCACCCAGTGCGGTGGACGAGGGCGTAGATGAGGTAGCTCCGGTGCGGTGGTGAAGCGCGACTGCCGTCTTTGTCGTCGTCGTCCGGCACAGAGGTGGGGAAAGAGACGAGACGAGGGGCGATTCGAACTTTTCTTGGGTTGGCGGCGATATTGGGGATTTGAGCAATCTGGGCGCGGAAGGGTACGGTGGAGAAGGGAGATTTTGCAGGGCTGGAATTGGGGTCGCCAGATATTTCAATCCAAAATGTGGAAGCGCGAACTTATTTTCTCTTCGTCCTTTTTTTGGGCGGGGGGAGGTTGGGAGGGGGTGGGTGGGACACAGCTTCGGTGCCTTAAAGGCACCTGCCTTTGGGTCACTGACACAAAGGTAGGTGCCTTAAGGCACCGAAGCATCGTCCGGGTGGGTGGCTGGATGCTAAGCCACCGTACGACACACGCGACCACCACGACACGACCCTGGTCTGCCTAGTGCGCCTACATTTGAGAGGAGATTTGAGAATGCAAACGTATCTTCTTTCATTTGCAAACGAATCTGTATGTATTACCATGCCCGTGTTTTCCTTGCAAATAATTAGTCATTCGAAACAAGATACTATAAATTAATTAATGAGGAGTTATTTGAAAAAAACAAAATGGTATCCACGGTATCCACGGTAACGTGGATTAGAGTGTGTGTCACATAATTAGTTATTTGAATTAGAGTGTGTGTCACATAGCCATCTCCAATTCTAACGTGGATTTCTCATTTCACTGTAGCCATGCTACTTTTTTAATACAAATTCATATGTATATGATGAACACCATGGTAGTGAGAAAACTTTTGGATGGATTCAAACATATGACCTACAAAAATAGCACAACAATCGAGTCAATGTCAACTTTTCCAAACCTAGTATGGCACGAATTCGAAATAATTACCCATATGCATGGTCCTCATTTCAAATCTTACAATGTAACCGAATTGAAACATCGATATTAAGTCTAGTACTATCTACATTCAAATGTTGTTTTTAGCCCCCCCCCCTTGGCACACATGCTACATACTTCCTGTATTGGTCAATCTTCCTCTCCTAACCACCTGAGGAAGCTATCGGTTTCCGACACACGTTCATTCTTTTTCTCCATGTTTGGACCTCTAACTCTCTCAACTATACTACCCCCTTTTTCCACTCTATTACCAAATGTATTTACCTCACACACCCGCCATTGCACCCCATGCCGAGCTCTCTCTCTCTCTCCCTCTCTCTCTCTCCCTCCCTCCCACCCTCTCTCGCTAGGTACATGCATTGCCTATCTAGCCCCCAACCTCTTGTGCGCACGCACGCACGTTGTCTATCTAGGTCACTCCCTCGAGATCGTCTCACTCTTTCTTCCACAACTGGCCACACTCACTCAATCTCGCTCTCTTTATCTGAGTCTCGATTAACCTCATTTTCTTTCACACACAAATGATATATCTCCCTGTTCGGGCCTCGATCGACACACTTTATACTCTCTCACGCAGATTGTCTGTCTAGGTCAGTCCATCCAAGCCGCCCCCACTCTTTCGACCTCATGGCGGGCCAAGCTCGCTCAATCTCTCTCTCTCTCTCTCTCCCTCCCTCGCTCTCTCTCTGTCTCTCTTTATATGTCTCGACTGACCTCGCTCTTTCTCGGACACAAACGATATATCTCCATGTTTGAGCCCAATTCGACATATTCATATTGTATACTCTCTCACGCACATTGTCTATCTAGGTCACTCTCTCCAACCCATATCACTCTTTCGATCGCACGACGACCCACACTCGCCCAATCTCTCTCCCTTTATATATGTAATCGATTGACCTGGCTTCCTCCCACGCACAAAATATATCTACATGTCAGTGACTGGATCATCTCTCAAGCTCTATCTTACATCCCTGACCCTTCCCAAAAGCTCAATCGGACAATATCTCTCCAGAGCATATATATCTTTTCAATGAATGCCGGACCACACTCACTTTGTCTCTCTATCTATATGTCTCTTGATTGACCTCGCTTTCTCAAGATGTATCTTCCACACATTGAAGCTACCTCTCCATCCCTCGCAAAGATGGAGCTATTTACATTGCGAGGGGGACTCCAACCTTGGATTAATTTGTGTAGGCATTTATTCCGGTGGTAGATTATATTTTCGTAGCATTCGGCCCACAAGTACTCCAAACACCGTTGCAACCCCCGCACCTCCCCCAATTGATTTCCCTCTGGCTCGGTCATCGCTCTCTCGCACGTCCTTTCTCGCCTTCAACGTCGCACCATGGTATTATTGCAAAAAACTCTAATTATTACAAATAAGCCACAAAACTACACACCGATAGTCCACTTGGAATGGAACAAATTTCGACCCACAAATTAAAGAGCCACAAACTACACACTGAGGGGCCCACCTGTCATGAAAGAAATTTGGACCCATATACAAATTGAAAAATAAAGGACGAGGATCGAACATGCGACCAGGGCCTTCAAGCCGCACATCAATAGGCAACATACGTAGAACAACAATGTTTGTTGTACCGCCCTTTGTTCATATAATGTTTTTATATTACCACAGCCTATTTAATGGATAACATGTAATATTATTTTTAGTACATTAGTGGGACCGGATCGTTAGCACGTACTATTTGCCTTCACTTACCGGTGGGTTCCATGTGTGCTCTCTCTCTCTCCATCCCTTCCGCATTTAGACGCATGGGCAAACACGAAGAACTCGCGGGCGATGTTGCTGTTGACCATATATGGACGGGTTCACAAGTTACGGCACCAGTTTCATGTACTAGTAGTACTAGTCAATGTGTACGTGCAATGCACATTAATTTGGAAGTATATTAAGTGCATGCGGATATTAAGTAGGATATGATTTGCGTGTTATTATGTGATTAGCACTATTTTGGCATGAAATTAACTGCATGCTAAACGTGTTGAGCGCTCGACATTGAAGCAGTCTAGGTCGTTGGATGAGAAGGAATACATGTGGCTTGATGACTTTTTATATTTAATTTGATACGGCTCTAGCAGAACATTCAATCGATTAAACCATAG
Source organism: Triticum aestivum (assembly GCF_018294505.1). NCBI lineage: Eukaryota > Viridiplantae > Streptophyta > Magnoliopsida > Poales > Poaceae > Triticum > Triticum aestivum. The sequence continues at coordinate 126,590,390 of NC_057799.1, forward strand.
ATTTCATTCAGTCTGACTCTGACTTTACATTCATAAGACGATCGATCTAAAATAAACGGAAATGATAAACATTCGGATTTTAAGCATGGCAATCCAAACGTTTTTCATGGCAAATTTAGATTACGCAGTGGCGGCGGCGGCGTCTTGCGGTGGGAAGGGGCTCCTCTGCCGTGCTCTATGTGTCGTCGGGCCACTGACCGATGGCAACAGCGACGGTAGAGTCTTGCGCCATTGTTGGCGTACTCCTGGACGTTGGCCCTAGTTTCAAGGAAGGACACAATGTTTTGGACTTCGGTCTCCAGGAGCGAGTCAACTGGCGGGAGGAGGCGACTGGCGTTGGTGCAAGGAAGCGGTCGACAGCGGCCATCCAAGCCGCTGAGGGGGGCACTGGCACCCGCGCGGGGACAAGCGCTGGCAACGGCGCGGCAGAGACATTCATGTGCACAGGCACCAGCACGGGCGCGCACGTCAGTGCATGCGCAGGCGCATGCGCTGGAAGGTGCACGGGCACTGGCACGGGCGTGCGCGTCAGTGCACGTGCAGGCGCATGCGCTGACAAGTGCACGGGCGCGTGAAAGTCGGCGGGGACCTCGTGGAATCCCGTGGCATCAAGCTCAGCGACAATGTGCGGCTCCCAGCCCATCAATGCCACGGGGATGGGCGCTGGCGCAGCCGGGGCGACGGGAGCGGGGACAGGCGCAGCGTCTTCCGGCAAGGCCGGTTCAAGCTCGTCCGAAAGCGCCTTATGTTCTTGAGACTCCGGCTGGGTGTCTTCCTCAGGAAACTGGAAGACTAAGGACAGACCATTGTCATGCGGCATGGCATACGTTTAGGTCAGGCTAGTAGGAGGTAGACGACAGGAGAATCGTAGAGGAAGAGAGAAGATTGTAGCGATACCAGGTAGTGCAGGGTTGATTTTAAACTGCGGCGCCGACGACATTAAAAGTGGGAGCAGTTGGGGCGAAGGTGGGCGGCGGAGCCTGGTCAAAGGGCTCACCTACCGGTGAGCCTGCGCAGCGGTCTGCTCGCACGCCTCCCTGTCAGCCGGCGTAGCGGTCTGCTCGCACGCCTCCCATCGACTCACACGCTTGCTCGGACGGCACCTGCCGATGAGAAGCAGGACTCGTGGTGGCACGTAAACGCCCACAGTTTCAATAGTGAAAGCGTTCGCCTTAACATGACAGGTCTTTGTTCCAAAATACCTTAGCTCTTCATTTGTGCAACTTGTCATAAGCAGCTTGTCTCAAATTGAAGAAAAAAATTACAAAGGAATATTTGTGCCATATCACGTGACCATGCTCAGTTTCATGAATTTCTGGTCACTTTTGGATTTTCTGAAATTTAAAATCCAGGATTCGAAACAACATCATAGCATGCATCATGCAATAAATTTTCAAGCGATACATTTGTCCTGTCGTATTTCTTAAGAAAGGATTTGGTCAAGCATTTTTCTTAGTTAGACTTCAGACAAGTTATATATGCACAGCAAAAGGATAATCCGTCTGTACCAGTGCATTGCCTAATATATCAACTCTTTTTTTAGGAGTCCCTGATATATTAACTCAAGTAGTACTAGGCACGAACAAACGGGCTCAATTCTGTGCTCATCCTGGTGTAGTAGTAGTAGTACTAGGCAATGCAGTTGACGGGTGACCTTGGGGAGCGACGACCGAGGGAATTGAACCATGCTCGGCACGGTAGGTAACGTTGCCTAGTTACTAAATCATCCCTCCATTGTTCATCGGTAGTCATTATGGACCGGGGACATGAGGGGAATTTCCTAGGGCTGGAATTCCGGTCGCCAGATATTTCAACTCAAAACACGGAGGCTCGACTGGTTGGGGTTGGCTAATGTGTGTACCACACACGCCACCAGAAGGACACGAGCCCATTTTTTTGAAGATCAACACGAGCCAAGGTCTGGCTGGTACGCCGTTGGGTACCATTCGAGAATATGAAAGGAATCTTTTAAATTGCCGAACGAATCTATGTGTATTACAATGCCCGTATTTTCCTTGCAAATAGTGATCTCGACGTGGTAATTGATTTATGACAAGTTCTTGAATTAGAGTGAGTTTGTGATATAGTGATCTCAACGTGGATTTCACATTTCATGTTATCTTGTGACAGCCTAGATTTTGTCTTCTTTCTTTTTACCGGACTTGCCTTCTCTCTCTTTCCGGACTTGGTTTTCATCGTGGTATTTGCCCTGATTTGATTTGGATTTTTGGATCAATTCAAATGGACTTGTCACTTGGGCATATCCTTGGTTTTCACCCAGGCAACCTAATTCCTCCCACAAATTCCCAAAATAATGAAATGAATATTTTTTCCTAAAAGGAAAATATTCATTTTTCTCTCTTAAGCTCATTTCAGAACTTTGTGCTCCAAAGCAACCTCAATTTTTTTGCTCAGAAAAATCTGAGATAATTCCTAAATATTCTTAGGACCATGGCACATCTTCCCATGCAAAAATATTGCATCACTTTCTGTAATATTTTTGCTGTAGAAAATCTTTTCACTTCTGGACCAGAAATGCACTTTGTACAGCAAGTGCATTTTTCCTTGAGCTTTTGGCCTTGAGATTTCTTGAGCTTAAAGACCTTCCTAAGAAACCCTAAACCCCAGGAGATAAGCCCTAATGGCCTTCTAGAAGGTGGCCAAACTTGGCGACCAAGTTTCTGACCAGAAACTTGCCAGCTTGGTAGAGTCGCGTTTGGTAGGCCTGGGTATGATCCATCACCTCTCCTAGACGTAGCACTGCACGGTCGAGCTCATAAACAAGGTTTGGCCGCTCCTGGCCGTCATTTTGGCCATGCCAGCTTGGTGTCCGTGCGAGGACACGGCGCCTGGCGGCGTCTCGACCAGCTCTGGCTGGCGCTTTGCGTTCTGTTTTGCGCGTGTGCATGCAAGCGCTCGCCTCCGACTGCCGCAACGTGCCACAACCCTCGACCCATCACCCATGAACCCTCCTTGGTGCTCACCGATGCCGGAGCCGCCACAGCAAGCCTGGTCAAGTCACGGCCAAAACGGCACAGTGCGCGCGTGTGCTTGTCCCCATCTCAAACCGCCTCCTGTGCTCGTCCGCGAGCGTGCGCAAGCGCCGGCGTTGACGCTGCACCCTGTCCCCTCGCGTTGGAGCCTCTCGTCGACGTTCGCCGCGTGTCCATAGTGCTCCGGTGGCGACACGTCCCCCCTCTGCTCCGGCTATATAAAGACACCCCGCCTGCCTTGCTAGCCACGCACCACTCCACACCACCTCCACGAACACGTAGACGAGCAGAAGCCCGATCGGGCAGGCCTCTGGCCGTCGCCCCGACCCGAGGACTCCGGCGATCCCCGCAGGCCAGCTGCCGCTCTCCAGGGCATCTCGAGCTCAAGAAGCTGCTTGGGCAGGGCCTTGGTGGTCCGCTGGAGCTGCCTGGACCTCGCCAAGCCCTCGGAGCTGCCTCTAGCCACCGTCTTCCACCTCTCCGGCGAACCCCGTCCGCCACCGAAGCTTGCGAGCTCGACTACGACCAGCTCCGTCCACCTTTCGCCAAGCCACGGGTACGGGCAGGTGCGCCGCGAGCCCCGCTTCTGATCTATCTCTCTAGCCTAGCCCCGAACCCCCTCGTCACCGGCATGAGCTCCGGCGAAGCGCCGCCACCCTCTGATCTTGATCCCCTTCCCTCTCTCCTAACTGGTGGGGCCCAG